>NW_027094388.1:0-108302 GCF_029207755.1 Chamaea fasciata
AGGAAGCCTGGCTATCGATGGAGGAGCAATTGCCATCTGCAAACTGACATCAGGCACCTGGGCAGCTGACTTTACTTACCCCTGGAAACAGGCCATCCTTTGTGCCCAGCTCCCTCTGCCGGGCACCTGGCCTCGGCCACCTACAATCCCAAACGGAACAGGATTTCTTCCAGATGCAAGCTGCCACAAACTGGAAGACTACCTTCCCTTAGCGGGCCAAAGGCCTCCTACAAACTGACATCAGGCACCTGGGCAGCTGACTTTACTTACCCCTGGGAACAGGCCATCCTTTGTTCCCAACTCCCTCTGCCGGGCACCCGGCTTCAGCCACCTACGATCCCGAACAGAACAGGATTTCTTCCAGATGCAAGCTGCCACAAGCAGGAAGTCTGGCTTCCCATGGAGGGCCAAAGGCCTCCTACAAACTGACATCAGGCACCTGGGCAGCTGACTTTACTTACCTTTAAAAACAGGCAATCCTTTGTTCCCAACTCCCTCTACCGGGCACCCGGATTCAGCCACCTACAATCCTGAACGGAACAGGATTTCTTCCAGATGCAAGCTGCCACAAGCTGGAAGCCTGGCTTCCCGTGGAGAGCCAAAGGCCTCCTACAAACTGACATCAGGCACCTGGGCAGCTGACTTTATTTACCCCTGGAAACAGGCCATCCTTTGTTCCCAACTCCCTCTGCCGGGCACCCGGCTTCAGCCACCTACGATCCCGAACAGAACAGGATTTCTTCCAGATGCAAGCTGCCACAAGCAGGAAGTCTGGCTTCCCATGGAGGGCCAAAGGCCTCCTACAAACTGACATCAGGCACCTGGGCAGCTGACTTTACTTACCTTTAAAAACAGGCAATCCTTTGTTCCCAACTCCCTCTACCGGGCACCCGGATTCAGCCACCTACAATCCCGAACGGAACAGGATTTCTTCCAGATGCAAGCTGCCACAAACAGGAAGACTTGCGTCCCTTGGAGGGCCAAGGGCCTCCTACAAACTGACACCAGGCACCTGGGCATCTGACTTTACTTACCCCTGGAAACAGGCCATCCTTTGTTCCCAACTCCCTCTGCCGGGCACCAGGCGTCGGCCACCTACGATCCTAAACGGAACAGGATTTCTTCCAGATGCAAGCTGCCACATACTGGAAGACTACCTCCTTTTAGAGGGCCAAAGGCCTGCTACAAACTGACATCAGGAACCTGGGCAGCTGACTTTACTTACCCCTGGAAACAGGTCATCCTTTGTTCCCAACTCCCTCTGCCGGACACCCGGCTTCAGCCACCTACGATCCCGAACGGAACGGATTTCTTCCAGATGCAAGCTGCCACAAACTGGAAGACTTGCTTCCCTTAGAGGGCTAAAGGCCTCCCTACAAACTGACATCAGGCACCTGGCAGCTGACTTTACTTACCCCCTGGAAACAGGCCATCCTTTGTGCCAAACTCCCTCTGTCGGGCACCTGGCCTTGGCCACCTACAATCCCGATCGGAACAGGATTTCTTCCAGATGCAAGCTGCCACAAGCTGGAAGCCTGGCTTCCCATGGTGGAACAATTGCCATCTGCAAACTGACATCAGGCACCTGGGCAGCTGACTTTACCTACCCCTGGAAACAGGCCATCCTTTGTGCCCGACTCCCACAGCACGGCACCTGGCCTCGGCCACCTACCAATCCCAAACGGAACAGGATTTCTTCCAGCTGCAAGCTGCCACAAACTTGAAGACTACTTTCCCATGGAGGGCCAAAGGCCTCCTACAAACTGACATCAGGCACCTGGGCAGCTGACTTTACTTACCCCTGGAAACAGGCCATCCTTTGTTCCCAACTCCCTCTGCCGGCACCAGGCCTCGGCCACCTACAATCCCAAATGGAATAGGATTTCTTCGCGATGCAAGCTGCCACAAGCTGGAAGCCTGGCTTCCCTTGGAGAGCCAAAGGCCTACTACAAATTGACATCAGGCACTGGGCAGCTGCCTTTATTTACCCCTGGAAACAGGCCACTATTTGTGCCCAACTCCCTCAGCAGGGCACCCGGCTCCGGCCACCAACAATCCCGAACGGAACAGGATTTCTTCCAGATGCAAGCTGCCACAAGCTGGAAGCCTGGCTTCCCTTGGAGAGCCAATGGCCTACTACAAATTTACATCAGGCACCTGGGCAGCTGACTTTATTTACCCCTGGAAACAGGCCATCATTTGCGCCCAACTCCCACAGCAGGGCACCCGGCTCCGGCCACCTACAATCCCGAACAGAACAGGATTTCTTCCAGATGCAAGCTGCCACAAACTGGAAGACTAGCTTCCCTTCGAGGGACAAAGGCCTCCTAAAAACTGACATCAGGCACCTGGGCAGCTGACTTTACTTACCTCTGGAAACAGGCCATCCTTTGTGCCCAACTCCCTCTGCTGGGCAGCAGGCCTCGGCCACCTGCAATGCCAAACAGAACAGGATTTCTTCCAGATGCAAGCTGCCACAGACTGGAAGACTACCTTCCCTTGGAGGGCCCAAGGCCTCCTACAAACTGAAACCAAGCACCTGGGCAGCTAACTTCGCTTACGTCTGGAAACAGGCCATCCTTTGTTCCCAACTCCCTTATCCGGGCACCAGGCCTCGGCGACCTACGATCCCAAACGGAACAGGATTTCTTCAAGATGCAAGCTGCCACAAGCTGGAAGGCTGGCTTCCCATGGAGGGCCAAAGGCCTCCTACAAACTGACATCAGATACCTGGGCAGCTGACTTTACTTACCCCTGGAAACAGGCCATCCTTTGTGCCCAACTCCCTCTGCCGGGCACCTGGCCTCGGCCACCTACAATCCCGAACGGAACAGGATTTCTTCGCGATGCAAGCTGCCACAAACTGGAAGGCTGGCTTCCCATGGAGGGCCAAAGGCCTCCTACAAACTGACATCAGGCACCTGGGCAGCTGACTTTACTTACCCCTGGAAACAGGCCATCCTTTGTGCCAAACTCCCCCTGCCTGGCACCTGGCCTTGGCCACCTACAATCCCGAACGGAACAGGATTTCTTCCAGATGGAAGCTGCCACAAGCTGGAAGCCTGGCTTCCCATGGAGGAACAATTGCCATATGCAAACTGATATCAGGCACCTGGGAAGCTGACTTTACTTACCCCTGGAAACAGGCCATCCTTTGTGCCCAACTCCCTCTGCCGTGCACCTGGTTTCGGCCACCTACATTCCCGAACGGAACAGGACTTCTTCCAGATGCAAGCTGCCACAAACTGGAAGACTAGCTTCCCTTAGAGGGCCAAAGGCCTGCTACAAACTAACATCAGGCACCTGGGCAGCTGACTTTACTTACCCCTGGAAACAGGCCATCCTTTTTGCCCAACACCCTCAGCCGGGCACCAGGCCTCGGCCACCTACAATCCCGAACGGAACAGGATTTCTTCCAGATGCAAGCTGCCACAAGCTGGAAGCCTGGCTTCCCATGGAGGGCCAAAGGCCTCCTACAAACTGACATCAGGCACCTGGGCAGCTGACTTTACTTACCCCTGGAAACAGGCCATCCTTTGTGCCCAACTCCCTCTGACGGGCACCTGGCCTCGGCCACCTACAATCCTGAACGGAACAGGATTTCTTCCAGATGCAAGCTGCCACAAGCAGGAAGCCTGGCTTCCCATGGAGGGCCAAAGGCCTCCTACAAACTGACATCAGGCACCTGGGCAGCTGACTTTACTTACCCCTGGAAACAGGCCATCCTTTGTGCCCAACTCCCTCTGCCGGGCACCCGGCTTCAGCCACCTACGATCCCGAACACAACAGGATTTCTTCCAGATGCAAGCTGCCACAAGCAGGAAGCCTGGCTATCGATGGAGGAGCAATTGCCATCTGCAAACTGACATCAGGCACCTGGGCAGCTGACTTTACTTACCCCTGGAAACAGGCCATCCTTTGTGCCCAGCTCCCTCTGCCGGGCACCTGGCCTCGGCCACCTACAATCCCAAACGGAACAGGATTTCTTCCAGATGCAAGCTGCCACAAACTGGAAGACTACCTTCCCTTAGCGGGCCAAAGGCCTCCTACAAACTGACATCAGGCACCTGGGCAGCTGACTTTACTTACCCCTGGGAACAGGCCATCCTTTGTTCCCAACTCCCTCTGCCGGGCACCCGGCTTCAGACACCTACGATCCCGAACAGAACAGGATTTCTTCCAGATGCAAGCTGCCACAAGCAGGAAGTCTGGCTTCCCATGGAGGGCCAAAGGCCTCCTACAAACTGACATCAGGCACCTGGGCAGCTGACTTTACTTACCTTTAAAAACAGGCAATCCTTTGTTCCCAACTCCCTCTACCTGGCACCCGGATTCAGCCACCTACAATCCTGAACGGATCAGGATTTCTTCCAGATGCAAGCTGCCAGAAGCTGGAAGCCTGGCTTCCCGTGGAGAGCCAAAGGCCTCCTACAAACTGACATCAGGCACCTGGGCAGCTGACTTTATTTACCCCTGGAAACAGGCCATCCTTTGTTCCCAACTCCCTCTGCCGGGCACCCGGCTTCAGCCACCTACGATCCCGAACAGAACAGGATTTCTTCCAGATGCAAGCTGCCACAAGCAGGAAGCCTGGCTATCGATGGAGGAGCAATTGCCATCTGCAAACTGACATCAGGCACCTGGGCAGCTGACTTTACTTACCCCTGGAAACAGGCCATCCTTTGTGCCCAGCTCCCTCTGCCGGGCACCTGGCCTCGGCCACCTACAATCCCAAACGGAACAGGATTTCTTCCAGATACAAGCTGCCACAAACTGGAAGACTACCTTCCCTTAGCGGGCCAAAGGCCTCCTACAAACTGACATCAGGCACCTGGGCAGCTGACTTTACTTACCCCTGGGAACAGGCCATCCTTTGTTCCCAACTCCCTCTGCCGGGCACCCGGCTTCAGCCACCTACGATCCCGAACAGAACAGGATTTCTTCCAGATGCAAGCTGCCACAAGCAGGAAGTATGGCTTCCCATGGAGGGCCAAAGGCCTCCTACAAACTGACATCAGGCACCTGGGCAGCTGACTTTACTTACCTTTAAAAACAGGCAATCCTTTGTTCCCAACTCCCTCTACCGGGCACCCGGATTCAGCCACCTACAATCCTGAACGGAACAGGATTTCTTCCAGATGCAAGCTGCCACAAGCTGGAAGCCTGGCTTCCCGTGGAGAGCCAAAGGCCTCCTACAAACTGACATCAAACACCTGGGCAGCTGACTTTATTTACCCCTGGAAACAGGCCATCCTTTGTTCCCAACTCCCTCTGCCGGGCACCCGGCTTCAGCCACCTACGATCCCGAACAGAACAGGATTTCTTCCAGATGCAAGCTGCCACAAGCAGGAAGTCTGGCTTCCCATGGAGGGCCAAAGGCCTCCTACAAACTGACATCAGGCACCTGGGCAGCTGACTTTACTTACCTTTAAAAACAGGCAATCCTTTGTTCCCAACTCCCTCTACCGGGCACCCGGATTCAGCCACCTACAATCCCGAACGGAACAGGATTTCTTCCAGATGCAAGCTGCCACAAACAGGAAGACTTGCGTCCCTTGGAGGGCCAAGGGCCTCCTACAAACTGACACCAGGCACCTGGGCATCTGACTTTACTTACCCCTGGAAACAGGCCATCCTTTGTTCCCAACTCCCTCTGCCGGGCACCAGGCGTCGGCCACCTACGATCCTAAACGGAACAGGATTTCTTCCAGATGCAAGCTGCCACATACTGGAAGACTACCTCCTTTTAGAGGGCCAAAGGCCTGCTACAAACTGACATCAGGAACCTGGGCAGCTGACTTTACTTACCCCTGGAAACAGGTCATCCTTTGTTCCCAACTCCCTCTGCCGGGCACCCGGCTTCAGCCACCTACGATCCCGAACGGAACAGGATTTCTTCCAGATGCAAGCTGCCACAAACTGGAAGACTTGCTTCCCTTAGAGGGCCAAAGGCCTCCTACAAACTGACATCAGGCACCTGGGCAGCTGACTTTACTTACCCCTGGAAACAGGCCATCCTTTGTTCCCAACTCCCTCTGCTGGGCACCAGGCCTCGGCCACCTACAATCCCAAACGGAATAGGATTTCTTCGCGATGCAAGCTGCCACAAGCTGGAAGCCTGGCTTCCCTTGGAGAGCCAAAGGCCTACTACAAATTGACATCAGGCACCTGGGCAGCTGCCTTTATTTACCCCTGGAAACAGGCCACTATTTGTGCCCAACTCCCTCAGCAGGGCACCCGGCTCCGGCCACCAACAATCCCGAACGGAACAGGATTTCTTCCAGATGCAAGCTGCCACAAGCTGGAAGCCTGGCTTCCCTTGGAGAGCCAATGGCCTACTACAAATTTACATCAGGCACCTGGGCAGCTGACTTTATTTACCCCTGGAAACAGGCCATCATTTGCGCCCAACTCCCACAGCAGGGCACCCGGCTCCGGCCACCTACAATCCCGAACAGAACAGGATTTCTTCCAGATGCAAGCTGCCACAAACTGGAAGACTAGCTTCCCTTAGAGGGACAAAGGCCTCCTAAAAACTGACATCAGGCACCTGGGCAGCTGACTTTACTTACCTCTGGAAACAGGCCATCATTTGTGCCCAACTCCCTCTGCTGGGCAGCAGGCCTCGGCCACCTGCAATGCCAAACAGAACAGGATTTCTTCCAGATGCAAGCTGCCACAGACTGGAAGACTACCTTCCCTTGGAGGGCCCAAGGCCTCCTACAAACTGAAACCAAGCACCTGGGCAGCTAACTTCGCTTACGTCTGGAAACAGGCCATCCTTTGTTCCCAACTCCCTTAGCCGGGCACCAGGCCTCGGCGACCTACGATCCCAAACGGAACAGGATTTCTTCAAGATGCAAGCTGCCACAAGCTGGAAGGCTGGCTTCCCATGGAGGGCCAAAGGCCTCCTACAAACTGACATCAGATACCTGGGCAGCTGACTTTACTTACCCCTGGAAACAGGCCATCCTTTGTGCCCAACTCCCTCTGCCGGGCACCTGGCCTCGGCCACCTACAATCCCGAACGGAACAGGATTTCTTCGCGATGTAAGCTGCCACAAACTGGAAGGCTGGCTTCCCATGGAGGGCCAAAGGCCTCCTACAAACTGACATCAGGCACCTGGGCAGCTGACTTTACTTACCCCTGGAAACAGGCCATCCTTTGTGCCAAACTCCCCCTGCCTGGCACCTGGCCTTGGCCACCTACAATCCCGAACGGAACAGGATTTCTTCCAGATGGAAGCTGCCACAAGCTGGAAGCCTGGCTTCCCATGGAGGAACAATTGCCATATGCAAACTGATATCAGGCACCTGGGAAGCTGACTTTACTTACCCCTGGAAACAGGCCATCCTTTGTGCCCAACTCCCTCTGCCGGGCACCTGGCCTCGGCCACCTACAATCCCGAACGGAACAGGATTTCTTCCAGATGCAAGCTGCCACAAGCTGGAAGCCTGGCTTCCCTTGGAGAGCCAAAGGCCTACTACAAAGTGACATCAGGCACCTGAGCAGCTGACTTTTTTTACCCCTGGAAACAGGCCATCCTTTGTTCCCAACTCCCTCAGCAGGGCACCCCGCTCCGGCCACCTACAATCCCGAACGGAACAGGATTTCTTCCAGATGCAAGCTGCCACAAGCAGGAAGCCTGGCTTCCCATGGAGGAACAATTGCCACCTGCAAACTGACATCAGGCACCTGGACAGCTGACTTTACTTACCCCTGGAAACAGGCCATCCTTTGTGCCTAACTCCCTCTGCCTGGCACCAGGTTTCGGCCACCTACAATCCCAAACGGAACAGGATTTCTTCCAGATGCAAGCTGCCACAAGCTGGAAGCCTGGCTTTCCTTGGAGGGCCAAAGGCCTCCTACAAACTGACATCAGGCACCTGGGCAGCTGACTTTACTTACCCCTGGAAACAGGCCATCCTTTGTGCCCAACTCCCTCTGCTGGGCACCCGGCTCCGTGCACCTAGAATCCCGAACGGAACAGGATTTCTTCCAGATGCAAGCTGCCACAAGCAGGAAGCCTGGCTATCGATGGAGGAGCAATTGCCATCTGCAAACTGACATCAGGCACCTGGGCAGCTGACTTTACTTACCCCTGGAAACAGGCCATCCTTTGTGCCCAGCTCCCTCTGCCGGGCACCTGGCCTCGGCCACCTACAATCCCAAACGGAACAGGATTTCTTCCAGATGCAAGCTGCCACAAACTGGAAGACTACCTTCCCTTAGCGGGCCAAAGGCCTCCTACAAACTGACATCAGGCACCTGGGCAGCTGACTTTACTTACCCCTGGGAACAGGCCATCCTTTGTTCCCAACTCCCTCTGCCGGGCACCCGGCTTCAGCCACCTACGATCCCGAACAGAACAGGATTTCTTCCAGATGCAAGCTGCCACAAGCAGGAAGTCTGGCTTCCCATGGAGGGCCAAAGGCCTCCTACAAACTGACATCAGGCACCTGGGCAGCTGACTTTACTTACCTTTAAAAACAGGCAATCCTTTGTTCCCAACTCCCTCTACCGGGCACCCGGATTCAGCCACCTACAATCCTGAACGGATCAGGATTTCTTCCAGATGCAAGCTGCCACAAGCTGGAAGCCTGGCTTCCCGTGGAGAGCCAAAGGCCTCCTACAAACTGACATCAGGCACCTGGGCAGCTGACTTTATTTACCCCTGGAAACAGGCCATCCTTTGTTCCCAACTCCCTCTGCCGGGCACCCGGCTTCAGCCACCTACGATCCCGAACAGAACAGGATTTCTTCCAGATGCAAGCTGCCACAAGCAGGAAGTCTGGCTTCCCATGGAGGGCCAAAGGCCTTCTACAAACTGACATCAGGCACCTGGGCAGCTGACTTTATTTACCTTTAAAAACAGGCAATCCTTTGTTCCCAACTCCCTCTACCGGGCACCCGGATTCAGCCACCTAAAATCCCGAACGGAACAGGATTTCTTCCAGATGCAAGCTGCCACAAACAGGAAGACTTGCGTCCCTTGGAGGGCCAAGGGCCTCCTACAAACTGACACCAGGCACCTGGGCAGCTGACTTTACTTACCTTTAAAAACAGGCCATCCTTTGTTCCCAACTCCCTCTGCCGGGCACCAGGCGTCGGCCACCTACGATCCTAAACGGAACAGGATTTCTTCCAGATGCAAGCTGCCACATACTGGAAGACTACCTCCTTTTACAGGGCCAAAGGCCTGCTACAAACTGACATCAGGAACCTGGGCAGCTGACTTTACTTACCCCTGGAAACAGGTCATCCTTTGTTCCCAACTCCCTCTGCCGGGCACCCGGCTTCAGCCACCTACGATCCCGAACGGAACAGGATTTCTTCCAGATGCAAGCTGCCACAAACTGGAAGACTTGCTTCCCTTAGAGGGCCAAAGGCCTCCTACAAACTGACATCAGGCACCTGGGCAGCTGACTTTACTTACCCCTGGAAACAGGCCATCCTTTGTGCCCAACTCCCTCTGCCGGGCACCTGGCCTCGGCCACCTACAATCCTGAACGGAACAGGATTTCTTCCAGATGCAAGCTGCCACAAGCAGGAAGCCTGGCTTCCCATGGAGGGCCAAAGGCCTCCTACAAACTGACATCAGGCACCTGGGCAGCTGACTTTACTTACCCCTGGAAACAGGCCATCCTTTGTGCCCAACTCCCTCTGCCGGGCACCTGGCCTCGGCCACCTACATTCCCGAACGGAACAGGACTTCTTCCAGATGCAAGCTGCCACAAACTGGAAGACTTGCTTCCCTTGGAGGGCCAAAGGCCTCCTACAAACTGACATCAGGCACCTGTGCAGCTGACTTTACTTACCCCTGGAAACAGGCCATAATTTGTGCCCAACTCCCTCTGCCGGGCACCAGGCGTCGGCCACCTACAATCCCGAACGGAACAGGATTTCTTCCAGATGCAAGCTGCCACAAACTGGAAGACTAGCTTCCCTTAGAGGGCCAAAGGCCTGCTACAAACTGACATCAGGCACCTGGGCAGCTGACTTTACTTACCCCTGGAAACAGGCCATCCTTTTTGCCCAACTCCCTCTGCCGGGCACCTGGCCTCGGCCACCTACAATCCCGAACGGAACAGGATTTCTTCCAGATGCAAGCTGCCACAAGCTGGAAGCCTGGCTTCCCTTGGAGAGCCAAAGGCCTACTACAAAGTGACATCAGGCACCTGTGCAGCTGACTTTTTTTACCCTTGGAAACAGGCCATCATTTGTGCCCAACTCCCTCAGCAGGGCACCTGGCCTCGGCCACCTACATTCCCGAACGGAACAGGACTTCTTCCAGATGCAAGCTGCCACAAACTGGAAGACTTGCTTCCCTTGGAGGGCCAAAGGCCTCCTACAAACTGACATCAGGCACCTGTGCAGCTGACTTTACTTACCCCTGGAAACAGGCCATACTTTGTGCCCAACTCCCTCTGCCGGGCACCTGGCCTCGGCCACCTACAATCCCGAACGGAACAGGATTTCTTCCAGATGCAAGCTGCCACAAGCTGGAAGCCTGGCTTCCCTTGGAGAGCCAAAGGCCTACTACAAAGTGACATCAGGCACCTGGGCAGCTGACTTTTTTTACCCCTGGAAACAGGCCATCCTTTGTTCCCAACTCCCTCAGCAGGGCACCCCGCTCCGGCCACCTACAATCCCGAACGGAACAGGATTTCTTCCAGATGCAAGCTGCCACAAGCAGGAAGCCTGGCTTCCCATGGAGGAACAATTGCCACCTGCAAACTGACATCAGGCACCTGGACAGCTGACTTTACTTACCCCTGGAAACAGGCCATCCTTTGTGCCTAACTCCCTCTGCCTGGCACCAGGTTTCGGCCACCTACAATCCCAAACGGAACAGGATTTCTTCCAGATGCAAGCTGCCACAAGCTGGAAGCCTGGCTTTCCTTGGAGGGCCAAAGGCCTCCTACAAACTGACATCAGGCACCTGGGCAGCTGACTTTACTTACCCCTGGAAACAGGCCATCCTTTGTGCCCAACTCCCTCTGCTGGGCACCCGGCTCCGTGCACCTAGAATCCCGAACGGAACAGGATTTCTTCCAGATGCAAGCTGCCACAAGCAGGAAGCCTGGCTATCGATGGAGGAGCAATTGCCATCTGCAAACTGACATCAGGCACCTGGGCAGCTGACTTTACTTACCCCTGGAAACAGGCCATCCTTTGTGCCCAGCTCCCTCTGCCGGGCACCTGGCCTCGGCCACCTACAATCCCAAACGAAACAGGATTTCTTCCAGATGCAAGCTGCCACAAACTGGAAGACTACCTTCCCTTAGCGGGCCAAAGGCCTCCTACAAACTGACATCAGGCACCTGGGCAGCTGACTTTACTTACCCCTGGGAACAGGCCATCCTTTGTTCCCAACTCCCTCTGCCGGGCACCCGGCTTCAGCCACCTACGATCCCGAACAGAACAGGATTTCTTCCAGATGCAAGCTGCCACAAGCAGGAAGTCTGGCTTCCCATGGAGGGCCAAAGGCCTCCTACAAACTGACATCAGGCACCTGGGCAGCTGACTTTACTTACCTTTAAAAACAGGCAATCCTTTGTTCCCAACTCCCTCTACCGGGCACCCGGATTCAGCCACCTACAATCCTGAACGGATCAGGATTTCTTCCAGATGCAAGCTGCCACAAGCTGGAAGCCTGGCTTCCCGTGGAGAGCCAAAGGCCTCCTACAAACTGACATCAGGCACCTGGGCAGCTGACTTTATTTACCCCTGGAAACAGGCCATCCTTTGTTCCCAACTCCCTCTGCCGGGCACCCGGCTTCAGCCACCTACGATCCCGAACAGAACAGGATTTCTTCCAGATGCAAGCTGCCACAAGCAGGAAGTCTGGCTTCCCATGGAGGGCCAAAGGCCTTCTACAAACTGACATCAGGCACCTGGGCAGCTGACTTTACTTACCTTTAAAAACAGGCAATCCTTTGTTCCCAACTCCCTCTACCGGGCACCCGGATTCAGCCACCTACAATCCCGAACGGAACAGGATTTCTTCCAGATGCAAGCTGCCACAAACAGGAAGACTTGCGTCCCTTGGAGGGCCAAGGGCCTCCTACAAACTGACACCAGGCACCTGGGCAGCTGACTTTACTTACCTTTAAAAACAGGCCATCCTTTGTTCCCAACTCCCTCTGCCGGGCACCAGGCGTCGGCCACCTACGATCCTAAACGGAACAGGATTTCTTCCAGATGCAAGCTGCCACATACTGGAAGACTACCTCCTTTTAGAGGGCCAAAGGCCTCCTACAAACTGACATCAGGCACCTGGGCAGCTGACTTTACTTACCCCTGGAAACAGGCCATCCTTTGTGCCCAACTCCCTCTGCTGGGCACCCGGCTCCGTGCACCTAGAATCCCGAACGGAACAGGATTTCTTCCAGATGCAAGCTGCCACAAGCAGGAAGCCTGGCTTTCCATGGTGGGCCAGAGGCCTCCTACAAACTGACATCAGGCACCTGGGCAGCTGACTTTACTTACCTCTGGAAACAGGCCATCTTTGTTCCCAACTGCCTCAGCAGGGCACCCGGATCCGGACAACTACAATCCCGAATGGAACAGGATTTCTTCCAGATGCAAGCTGCCACAAGCAGGAAGCCTGGCTATCGATGGAGGAGCAATTGCCATCTGCAAACTGACATCAGGCACCTGGGCAGCTGACTTTACTTACCCCTGGAAACAGGCCATCCTTTGTGCCCAGCTCCCTCTGCCGGGCACCTGGCCTCGGCCACCTACAATCCCGAACGGAACAGGATTTCTTCCAGATGCAAGCTGCCACAAACTGGAATACTACCTTCCCTTAGCGGGCCAAAGGCCTCCTACAAACTGACATCAGGCACCTGGGCAGCTGACTTTACTTACCCCTGGGAACAGGCCATACTTTGTGCCCAACTCCCTCTGCCGGGCACCAGGCCTCGGCCACCTACAATCCCAAACAGAACAGGATTTCTTCCAGATGCAAGCTGCCACAAGCTGGAAGCCTGGCTTCCCGTGGAGAGCCAAAGGCCTCCTACAAACTGACATCAGGCACCTGGGCAGCTAACTTTACTTACCCCTGGAAACAGGCCATCCTTTGTGCCCAACTCCCTCTGCCGGGCACCCGGCTTCAGCCACCTACGATCCCGAACAGAACAGGATTTCTTCCAGATGCAAGCTGCCACAAGCAGGAAGTCTGGCTTCCCATGGAGGGCCAAAGGCCTCCTACAAACTGACATCAGGCACCTGGGCAGCTGACTTTACTTACCTTTAAAAACAGGCAATCCATTGTTCCCAACTCCCTCTACCGGGCACCCGGATTCAGCCACCTACAATCCCGAACGGAACAGGATTTCTTCCAGATGCAAGCTGCCACAAACAGGAAGACTTGCGTCCCTTGGAGGGCCAAGGGCCTCCTACAAACTGACACCAGGCACCTGGGCATCTGACTTTACTTACCCCTGGAAACAGGCCATCCTTTGTTCCCAACTCCCTCTGCCGGGCACCAGGCGTCGGCCACCTACGATCCTAAACGGAACGGGATTTCTTCCAGATGCAAGCTGCCACATACTGGATGACTACCTCCTTTTAGAGGGCCAAAGGCCTGCTACAAACTGACATCAGGAACCTGGGCAGCTGACTTTACTTACCCCTGGAAACAGGTCATCCTTTGTTCCCAACTCCCTCTGCCGGGCACCCGGCTTCAGCCACCTACGACCCCGAACGGAACAGGATTTCTTCCAGATGCAAGCTGCCACAAACTGGAAGACTTGCTTCCCTTAGAGGGCCAAAGGCCTCCTACAAACTGACATCAGGCACCTGGGCAGCTGACTTTACTTACCCCCTGGAAACAGGCCATCCTTTGTGCCAAACTCCCTCTGTCGGGCACCTGGCCTTGGCCACCTACAATCCCGAACGGAACAGGATTTCTTCCAGATGCAAGCTGCCACAAGCAGGAAGCCTGGCTTCCCATGGTGGAACAATTGCCATCTGCAAACTGACATCAGGCACCTGGGCAGCTGACTTTACCTACCCCTGGAAACAGGCCATCCTTTGTGCCCAACTCCCACAGCACGGCACCTGGCCTCGGCCACCTACAATCCCAAACGGAACAGGATTTCTTCCAGCTGCAAGCTGCCACAAACTTGAAGACTACTTTCCCATGGAGGGCCAAAGGCCTCCTACAAACTGACATCAGGAACCTGGGCAGCTGACTTTACTTACCCCTGGAAACAGGTCATCCTTTGTTCCCAACTCCCTCTGCCGGGCAGCAGGCCTCGGCCACCTACAATCCCAAAAGGAATAGGATTTCTTCGCGATGCAAGCTGCCACAAGCTGGAAGCCTGCCTTCCCTTGGAGAGCCAAAGGCCTACTACAAATTGACATCAGGCACCTGGGCAGCTGCCTCTATTTACCCCTGGAAACAGGCCACTATTTGTGCCCAACTCCCTCAGCAGGGCACCCGGCTTCGGACACCAACAATCCCGAACGGAACTGGATTTCTTCCAGATGCAAGCTGCCACAAGCTGGAAGCCTGGCTTCCCTTGGAGAGCCAATGGCCTACTACAAATTTACATCAGGCACCTGGGCAGCTGACTTTATTTACCCCTGGAAACAGGCCATCATTTGCGCCCAACTCCCACAGCAGGGCACCCGGCTCCGGCCACCTACAATCCCGAACAGAACAGGATTTCTTCCAGATGCAAGCTGCCACAAACTGGAAGACTAGCTTCCCTTAGAGGGACAAAGGCCTCCTACAAACTGACATCAGGCACCTGGGCAGCTGACTTTACTTACCTCTGGAAACAGGCCATCCTTTGTGCCCAACTCCCTCTGCTGGGCAGCAGGCCTCGGCCACCTGCAATGCCAAACAGAACAGGATTTCTTCCAGATGCAAGCTGCCACAGACTGGAAGACTACCTTCCCTTGGAGGGCCAAAGGCCTCCTACAAACTGAAACCAAGCACCTGGGCAGCTAACTTTGCTTACCTCTGGAAACAGGCCATCCTTTCTTCCCAACTCCCTTAGCCGGGCACCAGGCCTCGGCGACCTACGATCCCAAACGGAACATGATTTCTTCAAGATGCAAGCTGCCACAAGCTGGAAGCCTGGCTTCCCATGGAGGGCCAAAGGCCTCCTACAAACTGACATCAGGCACCTGGGCAGCTGACTTTACTTACCCCTGGAAACAGGCCATCCTTTGTGTCCAACTCCCTCTGCTGGGCACCTGGCCTCGGCCACCTACAATCCCGAAAGGAACAGAATTTCTTCGCGATGCAAGCTGCCACAAACTGGAAGACTTGCTTCCCTTGGAGGGCCAAAGGCCTCCTACAAACTGATATCAGGCACCTGGGCAGCTGACTTTACTTACCCCTGGAAACAGGCCATCCTTTGTGCCCAACTCCCTTAGCCGAGCACCAGGCCTCGGCCACCTACGATCCCAAACGGAACAGGATTTCTTCAAGATGCAAGCTGCCACATGCTGGAAGCCTGGCTGCTCTTGGAGGGCCAAAGGCCTCCTAAAAATTGACATCAGGCACCTGGGCAGCTGACTTTACTTACCCCTGGAAACAGGCCATCCTTTGTGCCCAACTCCCTCTGCCAGGCACTAGGCGTCGGCCACCTACAATCGGAAACGGAACAGTATTTCTTCCAGATGCAAGCTGCCACAAGCTGGAAGCCTGGCTTCCCATGGAGGAACATTTGCCATCTGCAAACTGACATCAGGCACCTGGGCAGCTGACTTTACTTACCCCTGGAAACAGGCCATCCTTTGTGCCCAGCTCCCTCTGCCGGGCACCTGGCCTCGGCCACCTACAATCCCAAACGGAACAGGATTTCTTCCAGATGCAAGCTGCCACAAACTGTAAGACTAGCTTCCCATGGAGGGCCAAAGGCCTCCTACAAACTGACATCAGGCACCTGGGCAGCTGACTTTACTTACCCCTGGAAACAGGCCATCCTTTGCTCCCAACTCCCTCTTCCGTGCACCTGGCCTCGGCCACCTACAATCCCGAACGGAACAGCATTTCTTCCAGATGCAAGCTGCCACAAACTGGAAGACTACCTTCCTTTAGCGGGCCAAAGGCCTGCTACAAACTGACATCAGGCACCTGGGCAGCTGACTTTACTTACCCCTGGAAACAGGCCATCCTTTGCTCCCAACTCCCTCTTCCGTGCACCTGGCCTCGGCCACCTACAATCCCGAACGGAACAGGATTTCTTCCAGATGCAAGCTGCCACAAGCTGAAAGCCTGGCTTTCCTTGGAGAGCCAAAGGCATACTACAAAGTGACATCAGGCAGCTGGGCAGCTGACTTTTTTTACCCCTGGAAACAGGCCATCCTTTGTTCCCAACTCCCTCAGCAGGTCACCCGGCTCCGGCCACCTACAATCCCGAACGGAACAGGATTTCTTCCAGATGCAAGCTGCCCCAAGCAGGAAGCCTGGCGTCCCATGGAGGAACAATTGCCACCTGCAAACTGACATCAGGCACCTGGGCAGCTGACTTTACTTACCCCTGGAAACAGGCCATCCTTTGTGCCCAACTCCCTCTGCCGGGCACCAGGCCTCGGCCACCTACAATCCCAAACGGAACAGGATTTCTTCCAGATGCAAGCTGCCACAAGCTGGAAGCCTGGCTTTCCTTGGAGGGCCAAAGGCCTCCTACAAACTGACATCAGGCACCTGGGCAGCTGACTTTACTTACGCCTGGAAACAGGCCATCCTTTGTGCCCAACTCCCTCTGCTGGGCACCCGGCTCCATGCACCTACAATCCCGAATGGAACAGGATTTCTTCCAGATGCAAGCTGCCACAAGCAGGAAGCCTGGCTTCCCATGGTGGACCAGAGGCCTCCTACAAACTGACATCAGGCACCTGGGCAGCAGACTTTACTTACCTCTGGAAACAGGCCATCCTTTGTTCCCAACTGCCTCAGCAGGGCACCCGGATCCGGACAACTACAATCCCGAATGGAACAGGATTTCTTCCAGATGCAAGCTGCCACAAGCAGGAAGCCTGGCTTCCCATGGAGGAGCAATTGCCATCTGCAAACTGACATCAGGCACCTGGGCAGCTGACTTTACTTACCCCTGGAAACAGGCCATCCTTTGTGCCCAACTCCCTCTGCCGGGCACCTGGCCTCGGCCACCTACAATCCCGAACGGAACAGGATTTCTTCCAGATGCAAGCTGCCACAAACTGAGAGACTACCTTCCCTTAGCGGGCCAAAGGCCTCCTACAAACTGACATCAGGCACCTGGGCAGCTGACTTTACTTACCCCTGGAAACAGGCCATCCTTTGTGCCCAACTCCCTCTGCCGGGCCCCCGGCTTCAGCCACCTACAATCCCGAACGGAACAGGATTTCTTCCAGATGCAAGCTGCCAAAAGCTGGAAGCCTGGCTTCCCTTCTAGAGCCAAAGGCCTACTACAAAGTGACATCAGGCACCTGGGCAGCTGACTTTTTTTACCCCTGGAAACAGGCCATCCTTTGTTCCCAACTCCCTCAGCAGGGCACCCGGCTCCGGCCACCTACAATCCCGAACGGAACAGGATTTCTTCCAGATGCAAGCTGCCACAAGCAGGAAGCCTGGCTTCCCATGGAGGAACAATTGCCACCTGCAAACTGACATCAGGCACCTGGGCAGCTGACTTTACTTACCCCTGGAAACAGGCCGTCCTTTCTGCCTAACTCCCTCTGCCTGGCACCAGGTTTCGGCCACCTACAATCCCAAACGGAACAGGATTTCTTCCAGATGCAAGCTGCCACAAGCTGGAAGCCTGACTTCCCTTGGAGGGCCAAAGGCCTCCTACAAACTGACATCAGGCACTTGGGCAGCTGACTTTACTTACCCCTGGAAACAGGCCATCCTTTGTGCCCAACTCCCTCTGCTGGGCACCCGGCTCCGTGCACCTAGAATCCCGAACGGAACAGGATTTCTTCCAGATGCAAGCTGCCACAAGCAGGAAGCCTGGCTTCCCATGGTGGGCCAGTGGCCTCCTACAAACTGACATCAGGCACCTGGGCAGCTGACTTTACTTACCTCTGGAAACAGGCCATCTTTGTTCCCAACTCCCTCAGCAGGGCACCCGGATCCGGACAACTACAATCCCGAATGGAACAGGATTTCTCCCAGATGCAAGCTGCCACAAGCACGAAGCCTGGCTATCGATGGAGGAGCAATTGCCATCTGCAAACTGACATCAGGCACCTGGGCAGCTGACTTTACTTACCCCTGGAAACAGGCCATCCTTTGTGCCCAACTCCCTCTGCCGGGCACCTGGCCTCGGCCACCTACAATCCCAAACGGAACAGGATTTCTTCCAGATGCAAGCTGCCACAAACTGGAAGACAACCTTCCCTTAGCGGGCCAAAGGCCTCCTACAAACTGACATCAGGCACCTGGGCAGCTGACTTTACTTACCCCTGGGAACAGGCCATACTTTGTGCCCAACTCCCTCTGCCGGGCACCAGGCCTCGGCCACCTACAATCCCAAACAGAACAGGATTTCTTCCAGATGCAAGCTGCCACAAGCTGGAAGCCTGGCTTCCCGTGGAGAGCCAAAGGCCTCCTACAAACTGACATCAGGCACCTGGGCAGCTGACTTTATTTACCCCTGGAAACAGGCGATCCTTTGTTCCCAACTCCCTCTGCCGGGCACACGGCTTCAGCCACCTACGATCCCGAACAGAGCAGGATTTCTTCCAGATGCAAGCTGCCACAAGCAGGAAGCCTGGCTTCCCATGGAGGGCCAAAGGCCTCCTACAAACTGACATCAGGCACCTGGGCAGCTGACTTTACTTACCTTTAAAAACAGGCATTCCTTTGTTCCCAACTCCCTCTACCGCGCACCCGGATTCAGCCACCTACAATCCCGAACGGAACAGGATTTCTTCCAGATGCAAGCTGCCACAAACAGGAAGACTTGCGTCCCTTGGAGGGCCAAGGGCCTCCTACAAACTGACATCAGGCACCTGGGCAGATGACTTTACTTACCCCTGGAAACAGGCCATCCTTTGTGCCAAACTCCCTCTGTCGGGCACCTGGCCTTGGCCACCTACAATCCCGAACGGAACAGTATTTCTTCCAGATGCAAGCTGCCACAAGCTGGAAGCCTGGCTTCCCATGGTGGAACAATTGCCATCTGCAAACTGACATCAGGCACCTGGGCAGCTGACTTTACCTACCCCTGGAAACAGGCCATCCTTTGTGCCCAACTCCCACAGCAGGGCACCTGGCCTCGGCCACCTACAATCCCAAACGGAACAGGATTTCTTCCAGATGCAAGCTGCCACAAACTTGAAGACTACTTTCCCATGGAGGGCCAAAGGCCTCCTACAAACTGACATCAGGCACCTGGGCAGCTGACTTTACTTACCCCTGGAAACAGGCCATCATTTGTGCCCAACTCCCTCTGCCGGGCACCAGGCCTCGGCCACCTACAATCCCAAACGGAACAGGATTTCTTCGCGATGCAAGCTGCCACAAGCTGGAAGCCTGGCTTCCCTTTGAGAGCCAAAGGCCTACTACAAATTGACATCAGGCACCTGGGCAGCTGCCTTTATTTACCCCTGGAAACAGGCCACTATTTGTGCCCAACTCCCTCAGCAGGGCACCCGGCTCCGGCCACCAACAATCCCGAACGGAACTGGATTTCTTCCAGATGCAAGCTGCCACAAGCTGGAAGCCTGGCTTCCCTTGGAGAGCCAAAGGCCTACTACAAATTTACATCAGGCACCTGGGCAGCTGACTTTATTTACCCCTGGAAACAGGCCATCATTTGTGCCCAACTCCCACAGCAGGGCAACCGGCTCCGGCCACCTACAATCCCGAACAGAGCAGGATTTCTTCCAGATGCAAGCTGCCACAAACTGGAAGACTAGCTTCCCTTAGAGGGACAAAGGCCTCCTAAAAACTGACATCAGGCACCTGGGCAGCTGACTTTACTTACCCCTGGAAACAGGCCATCCTTTGTGCCCAACTCCCTCTGCCGGGCAGCAGGCCTCGGCCACCTGCAATGCCAAACAGAACAGGATTTCTTCCAGATGCAAGCTGCCACAAACTGGAAGACTAGCTTCCCTTGGAGGGCCAAAGGCCTCCTACAAACTGAAACCAAGCACCTGGGCAGCTAACTTTGCTTACCTCTGGAAACAGGCCATCCTTTGTTCCCAACTCCCTTAGCCGGGCACCTGGCCTCGGCCACCTACGATCCCAAACGGAACATGATTTCTTCAAGATGCAAGCTGCCACCAGCTGGAAGGCTGGCTTCCCATGGAGGGCCAAAGGCCTCCTACAAACTGACATCAGGCACCTGGGCAGCTGACTTTACTTACCCCTGGAAACAGGCCATCCTTTGTGCCCAACTCCCTTAGCCGGGCACCAGGCCTCGGCCACCTACGATCCCAAACGGAACAGGATTTCTTCAAGATGCAAGCTGCCACAAGCTGGAAGCCTGGCTGCTCTTGGAGGGCCAAAGGCCTCCTAAAAACTGACATCAGGCACCTGGGCAGCTGACTTTACTTACCCCTGGAAACAGGCCATCCTTTGTGCCCAACTCCCTCTGCCGGGCACTAGGCCTCGGCCACCTACAATAGGAAACGGAACAGTATTTCTTCAAGATGCAAGCTGCCACAAGGAGGAAGCCTGGCTTCCCATGGAGGAACAATTGCCATCTGCAAACTGACATCAGGCACCTGGGCAGCTGACTTTACTTACCCCTGGAAACAGGCCATCCATTGTGCCCAGCTCCCTCTGCCGGGCACCTGGCCGCGGCCACCTACAATCCCAAACGGAACAGCATTTCTTCCAGATGCAAGCTGCCACAAACTGGAAGACTAGCTTCCCATGGAGGGCCAAAGGCCTCCTACAGACTGACATCAGGCACCTGGGCAGCTGACTTTACTTACCCCTGGAAACAGGCCATCCTTTGCTCCCAACTCCCTCTGCCGTGCACCTGGCCTCGGCCACCTACAATCCCGAACGGAACAGGATTTCTTCCAGATGCAAGCTGCCACAAACTGGAAGACTACCTTCATTTAGCGGGCCAAAGGCCTGCTACAAATTGACATCAGGCACCTGGGCAGGTGACTTTAGTTACCCCTGGAAACAGGCCATCCTTTGTGCCCAACTCCCTCTGCAGGGCACCAGGCCTCGGCCACCTACAATCCCAAACGGAACAGGATTTCTTCCAGATGCAAGCTGCCACAAGCTGGAAGCCTGGCTTCCCTGGGAGGGCCAAAGGCCTCTTACAAACTGACATCAGGCACCTGGGCAGCTGACTTTACTTACCCGTGGAAACAGGCCATCCTTTGTGCCCAACTCCCTCTGCAGGGCACCAGGCCTCGGCCACCTACAATCCCGAACGGAACAGGATTTCTTCCAGATGCAAGCTGCCACAAGCTGGAAGCCTGGCTTCCCTTGGAGGGCCAAAGGCCTCCTACAAACTGACATCAGGCACCTGGGCAGCTGACTTTACTTACCCTTGGAACAGGCCATCCTTTGTTCCCAACTCCCTCAGCAGGGCACCTGGCCTAAACCACCTACAATCCCGAATGGAACAGGATTTCTTCCAGATGCAAGCTGCCACAAACTGGAAGACGAGTTTTCCTTGGAGGGCCAAAGGCCTCCTACAAACTGACATCAGGCACCTGGGCAGCTGATTTTACTTACCCCTGGAAACAGGCCATCCTTTTTGCCCAACTCCCTCTGCCGGGCACCTGGCCTCGGCCACCTACAATCCCAAACGGAACAGGATTTCTTCCAGATGCAGGCTGCCCCAAGCAGGAAGCCTGGCTTCCAATGGAGGAGCAATTGCCATCTGCAAACTGACATCAGGCACCTGGGCAGCTGACTTTACTTACCCCTGGAAACAGGCCATCCTTTGTGCCCAACTCCCTCTGCCGGGCACCTGGCCTCGGCCACCTACAATCCCGAACGGAACAGGATTTCTTCCAGATGCAAGCTGCCACAAACTGGAAGACTACCTTCCCTTAGCGGGCCAAAGGCCTCCTACAAACTGACATCAGGCACCTGGGCAGCTGACTTTACTTACCCCTGGAAACAGGCCATCCTTTGTTCCCAACTCCCTCTGCCGGGCACCCGGCTTCAGCCACCTACGATCCCGAACGGAACAGGATTTCTTCCAGATGCAAACTGCCACAAACTGGAAGACTTGCTTCACTTGGAGGGCCAAAGGCCTCCTACAAACTGACATCAGGCACCTGGGCAGCTGACTTTACTTACCCCTGGAAACAGGCCATCATTTGTGCCCAACTCCCTCTGCCGGTCACCTGGCCTTGGCCGCCTGCAATCCCGAATGGAATAGGATTTCTTCCAGATGCAAGCTGCCACAAACTGGATAACTAGTTTCCCTTGGAGGGCCAAAGGCCTGCAACAAACTGACATCAGGCACCTGGGCAGCTGACTTTACTTACCCCTGGAAACAGGCCATCCTTTGTGCCCAGCTCCGTCTGCCGGGCACCTGGCCGCGGCGACCAACAATCCCAAATGGAACAGGATTTCTTCCAGATGCAAGCTGCCAAAAACTGTAAGACTAGCTTTCCGTGGAGGGCCAAAGGCCTCCTACAAACTGACATCAGGCACCTGGGCAGCTGACTTTACTTACCCCTGGAAACAGGCCATCATTTGCTCCCAACTCCCTCTGCCGTGCAACTGGCCTCGGCCACCTACAATCCCGAACGGAACAGGATTTCTTCCAGATGCAAGCTGCCACAAGCTGGAAGCCCGGCTTCCCATGGAGGGTCAAAGGCCTGCTACAAACTGACATCAGGCACCTGGGCAGGTGACTTTACTTACCCCTGGAAACAGGCCATCCTTTGTGCCCAACTCCCTCTGCAGGGCACCAGGCCTCGGCCACCTACAATCCCAAACGGAACAGGATTTCTTCCAGATGCAAGCTGCCACAAGCTGAAAGCCTGGCTTCCCTTGGAGGGCCAAAGGCCTCTTACAAAATGACATCAGGCACCTGGGCAGCTGACTTTACTTACCCCTGGAAACAGGCCATCCTTTGTGCCCAACTCCCTCTGCAGGGCACCAGGCCTCGGCCACCTACAATCCCAAACCGAACAGTATTTCTTCCAGATGCAAGCTGCCACAAGCTGGAAGCCTGGCTTCCCATGGAGGAACATTTGCCATCTGCAAACTGACATCAGGCACCTGGGCAGCTGACTTTACTTACCCCTGGAAACAGGCCATCCTTTGTGCCCAGCTCCCTCTGCCGGGCACCTGGCCTCGGCCACCTACAATCCCAAACGGAACAGGATTTCTTCCAGATGCAAGCTGCCACAAACTGTAAGACTAGCTTCCCATGGAGGGCCAAAGGCCTCCTACAAACTGACATCAGGCACCTGGGCAGCTGACTTTACTTACCCCTGGAAACAGGCCATCCTTTGCTCCCAACTCCCTCTTCCGTGCACCTGGCCTCGGCCACCTACAATCCCGAACGGAACAGGATTTCTTCCAGATGCAAGCTGCCACAAACTGGAAGACTACCTTCCTTTAGCGGGCCAAAGGCCTGCTACAAACTGACATCAGGCACCTGGGCAGCTGACTTTACTTACCCCTGGAAACAGGCCATCCTTTGCTCCCAACTCCCTCTTCCGTGCACCTGGCCTCGGCCACCTACAATCCCGAACGGAACAGGATTTCTTCCAGATGCAAGCTGCCACAAGCTGAAAGCCTGGCTTTCCTTGGAGAGCCAAAGGCATACTACAAAGTGACATCAGGCAGCTGGGCAGCTGACTTTTTTTACCCCTGGAAACAGGCCATCCTTTGTTCCCAACTCCCTCAGCAGGTCACCCGGCTCCGGCCACCTACAATCCCGAACGGAACAGGATTTCTTCCAGATGCAAGCTGCCCCAAGCAGGAAGCCTGGCGTCCCATGGAGGAACAATTGCCACCTGCAAACTGACATCAGGCACCTGGGCAGCTGACTTTACTTACCCCTGGAAACAGGCCATCCTTTGTGCCCAACTCCCTCTGCCGGGCACCAGGCCTCGGCCACCTACAATCCCAAACGGAACAGGATTTCTTCCAGATGCAAGCTGCCACAAGCTGGAAGCCTGGCTTTCCTTGGAGGGCCAAAGGCCTCCTACAAACTGACATCAGGCACCTGGGCAGCTGACTTTACTTACGCCTGGAAACAGGCCATCCTTTGTGCCCAACTCCCTCTGCTGGGCACCCGGCTCCATGCACCTACAATCCCGAATGGAACAGGATTTCTTCCAGATGCAAGCTGCCACAAGCAGGAAGCCTGGCTTCCCATGGTGGACCAGAGGCCTCCTACAAACTGACATCAGGCACCTGGGCAGCAGACTTTACTTACCTCTGGAAACAGGCCATCCTTTGTTCCCAACTGCCTCAGCAGGGCACCCGGATCCGGACAACTACAATCCCGAATGGAACAGGATTTCTTCCAGATGCAAGCTGCCACAAGCAGGAAGCCTGGCTTCCCATGGAGGAGCAATTGCCATCTGCAAACTGACATCAGGCACCTGGGCAGCTGACTGTACTTACCCCTGGAAACAGGCCATCCTTTGTGCCCAACTCCCTCTGCCGGGCACCTGGCCTCGGCCACCTACAATCCCGAACGGAACAGGATTTCTTCCAGATGCAAGCTGCCACAAACTGAGAGACTACCTTCCCTTAGCGGGCCAAAGGCCTCCTACAAACTGACATCAGGCACCTGGGCAGCTGACTTTACTTACCCCTGGAAACAGGCCATCCTTTGTGCCCAACTCCCTCTGCCGGGCCCCCGGCTTCAGCCACCTACAATCCCGAACGGAACAGGATTTCTTCCAGATGCAAGCTGCCAAAAGCTGGAAGCCTGGCTTCCCTTCTAGAGCCAAAGGCCTACTACAAAGTGACATCAGGCACCTGGGCAGCTGACTTTTTTTACCCCTGGAAACAGGCCATCCTTTGTTCCCAACTCCCTCAGCAGGGCACCCGGCTCCGGCCACCTACAATCCCGAACGGAACAGGATTTCTTCCAGATGCAAGCTGCCACAAGCAGGAAGCCTGGCTTCCCATGGAGGAACAATTGCCACCTGCAAACTGACATCAGGCACCTGGGCAGCTGACTTTACTTACCCCTGGAAACAGGCCGTCCTTTCTGCCTAACTCCCTCTGCCTGGCACCAGGTTTCGGCCACCTACAATCCCAAACGGAACAGGATTTCTTCCAGATGCAAGCTGCCACAAGCTGGAAGCCTGACTTCCCTTGGAGGGCCAAAGGCCTCCTACAAACTGACATCAGGCACTTGGGCAGCTGACTTTACTTACCCCTGGAAACAGGCCATCCTTTGTGCCCAACTCCCTCTGCTGGGCACCCGGCTCCGTGCACCTAGAATCCCGAACGGAACAGGATTTCTTCCAGATGCAAGCTGCCACAAGCAGGAAGCCTGGCTTCCCATGGTGGGCCAGTGGCCTCCTACAAACTGACATCAGGCACCTGGGCAGCTGACTTTACTTACCTCTGGAAACAGGCCATCTTTGTTCCCAACTCCCTCAGCAGGGCACCCGGATCCGGACAACTACAATCCCGAATGGAACAGGATTTCTCCCAGATGCAAGCTGCCACAAGCACGAAGCCTGGCTAT
Source organism: Chamaea fasciata (assembly GCF_029207755.1). Taxonomy (NCBI): domain Eukaryota; kingdom Metazoa; phylum Chordata; class Aves; order Passeriformes; family Sylviidae; genus Chamaea; species Chamaea fasciata. The sequence continues at coordinate 25,606 of NW_027094388.1, forward strand.
CGATGGAGGAGCAATTGCCATCTGCAAACTGACATCAGGCACCTGGGCAGCTGACTTTACTTACCCCTGGAAACAGGCCATCCTTTGTGCCCAACTCCCTCTGCCGGGCACCTGGCCTCGGCCACCTACAATCCCAAACGGAACAGGATTTCTTCCAGATGCAAGCTGCCACAAACTGGAAGACAACCTTCCCTTAGCGGGCCAAAGGCCTCCTACAAACTGACATCAGGCACCTGGGCAGCTGACTTTACTTACCCCTGGGAACAGGCCATACTTTGTGCCCAACTCCCTCTGCCGGGCACCAGGCCTCGGCCACCTACAATCCCAAACAGAACAGGATTTCTTCCAGATGCAAGCTGCCACAAGCTGGAAGCCTGGCTTCCCGTGGAGAGCCAAAGGCCTCCTACAAACTGACATCAGGCACCTGGGCAGCTGACTTTATTTACCCCTGGAAACAGGCGATCCTTTGTTCCCAACTCCCTCTGCCGGGCACACGGCTTCAGCCACCTACGATCCCGAACAGAGCAGGATTTCTTCCAGATGCAAGCTGCCACAAGCAGGAAGCCTGGCTTCCCATGGAGGGCCAAAGGCCTCCTACAAACTGACATCAGGCACCTGGGCAGCTGACTTTACTTACCTTTAAAAACAGGCATTCCTTTGTTCCCAACTCCCTCTACCGCGCACCCGGATTCAGCCACCTACAATCCCGAACGGAACAGGATTTCTTCCAGATGCAAGCTGCCACAAACAGGAAGACTTGCGTCCCTTGGAGGGCCAAGGGCCTCCTACAAACTGACACCAGGCACCTGGGCATCTGACTTTACTTACCCCTGGAAACAGGCCATCCTTTGTGCCCAACTCCCTCTGCCAAGCACCTGGCCTCGGCCACCTACAATCCCGAAAGGAACAGCATTTCTTCCAGATGCAAGCTGCCACAAACTGGAAGACTAGCTTCCCATGGAGGGCCAAAGGCCTCCTACAAACTGACATCAGGCACCTGGGCAGATGACTTTACTTACCCCTGGAAACAGGCCATCCTTTGTGCCAAACTCCCTCTGTCGGGCACCTGGCCTTGGCCACCTACAATCCCGAACGGAACAGTATTTCTTCCAGATGCAAGCTGCCACAAGCTGGAAGCCTGGCTTCCCATGGTGGAACAATTGCCATCTGCAAACTGACATCAGGCACCTGGGCAGCTGACTTTACCTACCCCTGGAAACAGGCCATCCTTTGTGCCCAACTCCCACAGCAGGGCACCTGGCCTCGGCCACCTACAATCCCAAACGGAACAGGATTTCTTCCAGATGCAAGCTGCCACAAACTTGAAGACTACTTTCCCATGGAGGGCCAAAGGCCTCCTACAAACTGACATCAGGCACCTGGGCAGCTGACTTTACTTACCCCTGGAAACAGGCCATCATTTGTGCCCAACTCCCTCTGCCGGGCACCAGGCCTCGGCCACCTACAATCCCAAACGGAACAGGATTTCTTCGCGATGCAAGCTGCCACAAGCTGGAAGCCTGGCTTCCCTTTGAGAGCCAAAGGCCTACTACAAATTGACATCAGGCACCTGGGCAGCTGCCTTTATTTACCCCTGGAAACAGGCCACTATTTGTGCCCAACTCCCTCAGCAGGGCACCCGGCTCCGGCCACCAACAATCCCGAACGGAACTGGATTTCTTCCAGATGCAAGCTGCCACAAGCTGGAAGCCTGGCTTCCCTTGGAGAGCCAAAGGCCTACTACAAATTTACATCAGGCACCTGGGCAGCTGACTTTATTTACCCCTGGAAACAGGCCATCATTTGTGCCCAACTCCCACAGCAGGGCAACCGGCTCCGGCCACCTACAATCCCGAACAGAGCAGGATTTCTTCCAGATGCAAGCTGCCACAAACTGGAAGACTAGCTTCCCTTAGAGGGACAAAGGCCTCCTAAAAACTGACATCAGGCACCTGGGCAGCTGACTTTACTTACCCCTGGAAACAGGCCATCCTTTGTGCCCAACTCCCTCTGCCGGGCAGCAGGCCTCGGCCACCTGCAATGCCAAACAGAACAGGATTTCTTCCAGATGCAAGCTGCCACAAACTGGAAGACTAGCTTCCCTTGGAGGGCCAAAGGCCTCCTACAAACTGAAACCAAGCACCTGGGCAGCTAACTTTGCTTACCTCTGGAAACAGGCCATCCTTTGTTCCCAACTCCCTTAGCCGGGCACCTGGCCTCGGCCACCTACGATCCCAAACGGAACATGATTTCTTCAAGATGCAAGCTGCCACCAGCTGGAAGGCTGGCTTCCCATGGAGGGCCAAAGGCCTCCTACAAACTGACATCAGGCACCTGGGCAGCTGACTTTACTTACCCCTGGAAACAGGCCATCCTTTGTGCCCAACTCCCTTAGCCGGGCACCAGGCCTCGGCCACCTACGATCCCAAACGGAACAGGATTTCTTCAAGATGCAAGCTGCCACAAGCTGGAAGCCTGGCTGCTCTTGGAGGGACAAAGGCCTCCTAAAAACTGACATCAGGCACCTGGGCAGCTGACTTTACTTACCCCTGGAAACAGGCCATCCTTTGCGCCCAACTCCCTCTGCCGGGCACTAGGCCTCGGCCACCTACAATAGGAAACGGAACAGTATTTCTTCAAGATGCAAGCTGCCACAAGGAGGAAGCCTGGCTTCCCATGGAGGAACAATTGCCATCTGCAAACTGACATCAGGCACCTGGGCAGCTGACTTTACTTACCCCTGGAAACAGGCCATCCATTGTGCCCAGCTCCCTCTGCCGGGCACCTGGCCGCGGCCACCTACAATCCCAAACGGAACAGCATTTCTTCCAGATGCAAGCTGCCACAAACTGGAAGACTAGCTTCCCATGGAGGGCCAAAGGCCTCCTACAGACTGACATCAGGCACCTGGGCAGCTGACTTTACTTACCCCTGGAAACAGGCCATCCTTTGCTCCCAACTCCCTCTGCCGTGCACCTGGCCTCGGCCACCTACAATCCCGAACGGAACAGGATTTCTTCCAGATGCAAGCTGCCACAAACTGGAAGACTACCTTCATTTAGCGGGCCAAAGGCCTGCTACAAATTGACATCAGGCACCTGGGCAGGTGACTTTAGTTACCCCTGGAAACAGGCCATCCTTTGTGCCCAACTCCCTCTGCAGGGCACCAGGCCTCGGCCACCTACAATCCCAAACGGAACAGGATTTCTTCCAGATGCAAGCTGCCACAAGCTGGAAGCCTGGCTTCCCTGGGAGGGCCAAAGGCCTCTTACAAACTGACATCAGGCACCTGGGCAGCTGACTTTACTTACCCGTGGAAACAGGCCATCCTTTGTGCCCAACTCCCTCTGCAGGGCACCAGGCCTCGGCCACCTACAATCCCGAACGGAACAGGATTTCTTCCAGATGCAAGCTGCCACAAGCTGGAAGCCTGGCTTCCCTTGGAGGGCCAAAGGCCTCCTACAAACTGACATCAGGCACCTGGGCAGCTGACTTTACTTACCCTTGGAACAGGCCATCCTTTGTTCCCAACTCCCTCAGCAGGGCACCTGGCCTAAACCACCTACAATCCCGAATGGAACAGGATTTCTTCCAGATGCAAGCTGCCACAAACTGGAAGACGAGTTTTCCTTGGAGGGCCAAAGGCCTCCTACAAACTGACATCAGGCACCTGGGCAGCTGATTTTACTTACCCCTGGAAACAGGCCATCCTTTTTGCCCAACTCCCTCTGCCGGGCACCTGGCCTCGGCCACCTACAATCCCAAACGGAACAGGATTTCTTCCAGATGCAGGCTGCCCCAAGCAGGAAGCCTGGCTTCCAATGGAGGAGCAATTGCCATCTGCAACCTGACATCAGGCACCTGGGCAGCTGACTTTACTTACCCCTGGAAACAGGCCATCCTTTGTGCCCAACTCCCTCTGCCGGGCACCTGGCCTCGGCCACCTACAATCCCGAACGGAACAGGATTTCTTCCAGATGCAAGCTGCCACAAACTGGAAGACTACCTTCCCTTAGCGGGCCAAAGGCCTCCTACAAACTGACATCAGGCACCTGGGCAGCTGACTTTACTTACCCCTGGAAACAGGCCATCCTTTGTTCCCAACTCCCTCTGCCGGGCACCCGGCTTCAGCCACCTACGATCCCGAACGGAACAGGATTTCTTCCAGATGCAAACTGCCACAAACTGGAAGACTTGCTTCACTTGGAGGGCCAAAGGCCTCCTACAAACTGACATCAGGCACCTGGGCAGCTGACTTTACTTACCCCTGGAAACAGGCCATCATTTGTGCCCAACTCCCTCTGCCGGTCACCTGGCCTTGGCCGCCTGCAATCCCGAATGGAATAGGATTTCTTCCAGATGCAAGCTGCCACAAACTGGATAACTAGTTTCCCTTGGAGGGCCAAAGGCCTGCAACAAACTGACATCAGGCACCTGGGCAGCTGACTTTACTTACCCCTGGAAACAGGCCATCCTTTGTGCCCAGCTCCGTCTGCCGGGCACCTGGCCGCGGCGACCAACAATCCCAAATGGAACAGGATTTCTTCCAGATGCAAGCTGCCAAAAACTGTAAGACTAGCTTTCCGTGGAGGGCCAAAGGCCTCCTACAAACTGACATCAGGCACCTGGGCAGCTGACTTTACTTACCCCTGGAAACAGGCCATCATTTGCTCCCAACTCCCTCTGCCGTGCAACTGGCCTCGGCCACCTACAATCCCGAACGGAACAGGATTTCTTCCAGATGCAAGCTGCCACAAGCTGGAAGCCCGGCTTCCCATGGAGGGTCAAAGGCCTGCTACAAACTGACATCAGGCACCTGGGCAGGTGACTTTACTTACCCCTGGAAACAGGCCATCCTTTGTGCCCAACTCCCTCTGCAGGGCACCAGGCCTCGGCCACCTACAATCCCAAACGGAACAGGATTTCTTCCAGATGCAAGCTGCCACAAGCTGAAAGCCTGGCTTCCCTTGGAGGGCCAAAGGCCTCTTACAAAATGACATCAGGCACCTGGGCAGCTGACTTTACTTACCCCTGGAAACAGGCCATCCTTTGTGCCCAACTCCCTCTGCAGGGCACCAGGCCTCGGCCACCTACAATCCTGAACGGAACAGGATTTCCTCGCGATGCAAGCTGCCACAAACTGGAAGACTTGCTTTCCTTGGAGGGCCAAAGGCCTCCTACAAACTGACATCAGGCACCTGGGCAGCTGACTTTACTTACCCCTGGAAACAGGCCATCCTTTGTTCTCAACTCCCTTAGCCAGGCACCAGGCCTCGGCCACCTACGATCCCAAACGGAACAGGATTTCTTCAAGATGCAAGCTGCCACAAGCCGGAAGCCTGGCTGCTCTTGGAGGGCCAAAGGCCTCCTAAAAACTGACATCAGGCACCTGGGCAGCTGACTTTACTTACCCCTGGAAACAGGCCATCATTTGTGCCCAACTCCCTCTGCCGGGCACCAGGCCTCGGCCACCTACAATCCCAAACGGAACTGGATTTCTTCCAGATGCAAGCTGCCACAAGCTGGAAGCGTGGCTTCCCTTGGAGAGCAAAAGGCCTACTACAAATTTACATCAGGCACCTGGGCAGCTGACTTTATTTATCCCTGGAAACAGGCCATCATTTGTGCCCAACTCCCACAGCAGGGCACCCGGCTCTGGCCACCTACAATCCCGAACAGAACAGGATTTCTTCCAGATGCAAGCTGCCACAAACTGGAAGACTAGCTTCCCTTAGAGGGACAAAGGACTCCTAAAAACTGACATCAGGCACCTGGGCAGCTGACTTTACTTACCCCTGGAAACAGGCCATCCTTTGTTCCCAACTCCCTTAGCCGGGCACCAGGCGTCGGCGACCTACGATCCCAAACGGAACATGATTTCTTCAAGATGCAAGCTGCCACAAGCTGGAAGGCTGGCTTCCCATGGAGGGCCAAAGGCCTCCTACAAACTTACATCAGGCACCTGGGCAGCTGACTTTACTTACCCCTGGAAACAGTCCATACTTTGTTCCCAACTTCCTCTGCTGGGCACCTAGCCTCGGCCACCTACAATCCCGAATGTAACAGGATTTCTTCCAGATGCAAGCTGCCACAAACTGAAAGACTAGTTTCCCATGGAGGGCCAAAGGCCTCCTACAAACTGACATCAGGCACCTGGGCAGCTGACTTTACTTACCCCTGGAAACAGGCCATCCTTTGTGCCCAGCTCCGTCTGCCAGGCACCTGGCCGCGGCCACCTACAATCCCAAAAGGAACAGGATTTCTTCCAGATGCAAGCTGCCACAAACTGTAAGACTAGCTTTCCATGGAGGGCCAAAGGCCTCCTACAAACTGACATCAGGCACCTGGGCAGCTGACTTTACTTACCCCTGGAAACAGTCCATCATTTGTGCCCTACTCCCTCTGCTGTGCACCTGGCCTCGGCCACCTACAATCCCCAATGGAACAGGATTTCTTCGCGATGCAAGCTGCAACAAACTGGAAGACTAGTTTCCCTTTGAGGGCCAAAGGCCTCCTACAAACTGACATCAGGCACCTGGGCAGCTGACTTTACTTACCCCTGGAAACAGGCCATCCTTTGTGCCCAACTCCCTCTGCCGGGCACCTGGCCTCGGCCACCTACAATCCCGAACGGAACAGGATTTCTTCGCGATGCAAGCTGCCACAAACTGGAAGACTTGCTTCACTTGGAGGGCCAAAGGCCTCCTACAAACTGACATCAGGCACCTGGGCAGCTGACTTTACTTACCCCTGGAAACAGGCCATCATTTGTGCCCAACTCCCTTAGCCAGGCACCAGGCCTCGGCCACCTACGATCCCAAACGGAACAGGATTTCTTCCAGATGCAAGCTGCCACAAACTGGAAGCCTACCTTCCCTTAGAGGGCCAAAGGCCTGCTACAAACTGACATCAGGCACCTGGGCAGCTGACTTTACTTACCTCTGAAACAGGCCATCATTTGTGCCCAACTCCCTCTGACCGGCACCTGGCCTCGGCCACCTACAATCAGAAACGGAACAGGATTTCTTCCAGATGCAAGCTGCCACAAGCTGGAAGCCTGGCTTCCCTTGGAGAGCGAAAGGCCTACTACAAACTGACATCAGGCACCTGGGCAGCTGACTTTACTTACCCCTGGAAACAGGCCATATTTTTGCCCAACTCCCTCTGCCGGCCACCTGGCCACGGCCACCTACAATCTCGAACAGAAGTGGATTTCTTCCAGATGCAAGGTGCCACAAACAGGAAGACTAGCTTGCCTTGGAGGGCCAAAGGCCTCCTACAAACTGACATCAGGCACCTGGGCAGCTGACTTTACTTACCCCTGGAAACAGGCCATCTTTTTGCCCAACTCCCTCTGCCGTGCACCAGGCCTCGGCCACCTACAATCGGAAACGTAACAGTATTTCTTCCAGATGCAAGCTGCCATAAGATGGAAGCCTGGCTTCCCATGGAGGAACAATTGCCATCTGCAAACTGACATCAGGCACCTGGGCAGCTGACTTTACTTACCCCTGGAAACAGGCCATCCTTTGTGCCCAACTCCCTCTGCCGGGCACCAGGCCTCGGCCACCTACAATCCCAAACGGAACAGTATTTCTTCCAGATGCAAGCTGCCACAAACTGGAAGACTAGGTTCCCATGGAGGGCCAAAGGCCTCCTACATACTGACATAAGGCACCTGGCCAGCTGACTTTACTTACCCCTGGAAACAGGTCATCCTTTCTGCCCAACTCCCTCTACCGGGCACCTGGCCTCGGCCACCTACAATCCCAAACGGAACAGGACTTCTTCCAGATGCAAGCTGCCACAAACTGGAAGAATACCTTCCCATGGAGGGCAAAAGGCCTCCTACAAACTGACATCAGGCACCTGGGCAGCTGACTTTACTTACCCCTGGAAACAGGCCATCTTTGTGCCCAACTCCCTCTGCCGGGCACCTGGCCTCGGCCACCTGCAATCCCGAACGGAACAGGATTTCTTCCAGATGCAAGCTGCCACAAGCTGGAAGCCTGGCTTCCCTTGGAGAGCCAAAGGCCTACTACAAACTGACATCAGGCACCTGGGCAGCTGACTTTATTTACACCTGGAAACAGGCCATCCTTTGTTCCCAACTGCCTCTGCCGGGCACCCGGCTTCAGCCACCTCCGATCCTAAAGGGAACAGGATTTCTTCCAGATGCAAGCTGCCACAAACTGGAAGACTTGCTTCCCTTGGAGGGCCAAAGGCCTCCTACAAACTGACATCAGGCACCTGGGCAGCTGACTTTACTTACCCCTGGAAACAGGCCATCATTTGTGCCCAATTCCCTCTGCTAAGCACCTGGCCTCGGCCACCTACAATCCCGAACGGAACAGGGCTTCTACCAGATGCAAGCTGCCACACAGTGGAAGACTACCTTCCCATGGAGGGCCAAAGGCCTGCTACAAACTGACATCAGGCACCTGGGCAGCTGACTTTACTTACCCCTGGAAACAGGCCATCCTTTGTTCCCAACTCCCTCTGCTGGGCACCCGGCTCCGTGCACCTAAAATCCCGAACGGAACAGGATTTTTTCCAGATGCAAGCTGCCACAAGCAGGAAGCCTGTCTTCCCTTGGAGGGCTAAAGGCCTCCTACAAACTGACATCAGGCACCTGGGCAGCTGACTTTACTTACTTCTAAAAACAGGCCATCCTTTGTTCCCAACTCCCTCTGCCAGGCACCCGGCTACAGCCACCTACAATCCCGAACGGAACAGGATTTCTTCCAGATGCAAGCTGCCACAAACTGGAAGACTTGCGTCTCTTGGAAGGCCAAAGGCCTCCTACAAACTGAAACCAGGCACGTGGGCAGCTGACTTTACTTACCCCTGGAAACAGGCCATCTTTTGTTCCCAACTCCCTCTGCCGGGCACCAGGCCTCAGCCACCTACGATCCCAAACGGAACAGGATTTCTTCAAGATGCAAGCTGCCACAAGCTGGAAGGCTGGCTTCCCTTGGAGGGCCAAAGGCCTCCTAGAAACTGACATCAGGCACCTGGGCAGCTGACTTTACTTACCCCTGGAAACAGTCCATCATTTGTGCCCAACTCCCTCTGCTGTGCACCTGGCCTCGGCCACCTACAATCTCAAATGGAACAGGATTTCTTCCAGATGCAAGCTGCCACAAACTGGAAGACTAGTTTCCCTTGGAGGGCCAAAGGCCTCCTACAAACTGACATCAGGCACCTGGGCAGCTGACTTTACTTACCCCTGGAAACAGGCCATCCTTTGTTCCCAACTCCCTCAGCAGGGCACCCGGCTCCGGCCACCTACAATCCCGAACGGAACAGGATTACTTCCAGATGCAAGCTGCCACAAGATGGAAGCCTGGCTTCCCATGGAGGAACAATTGCCATCTGCAAACTGACATCAGGCACCTGGGCAGCTGACTTTACTTACCCCTGGAAACAGGCCATCCTTTTTGCCCAACTCCCTCTGCCGGGCACCAGGCCTCGGCCACCTACAATCCCAAACGGAACAGGATTTCTTCCAGATGCAAGCTGCCACAAACTGGAAGACTAGCTTCTCATGGAGGGCCAAAGGCCTCCTACAAACTGACATCAGGCACCTGGGCAGCTGACTTTACTTACCCCTGGAAACAGGCCATCCATTGTTCCCAACTCCCTCTGCCGGGCAGCAGGCCTCGGCCACCTGCAATCCCGAACGGAACAGGATTTCTTCCAGATGCAAGCTGCCACAAGCTGGAAGCCCGGCTTCCCATGGAGGGCCAAAGGCCTCCTACAAACTGACATCAGGCACCTCTGCAGCTGACTTTATTTACCCCTGGAAACAGGCCATCCTTTGTGCCCAACTCCCTCTGCCGGGCACCAGGCCTCGGCCACCTACAATCCCAAACGGAACAGGATTTCTTCCAGTTGCAACCTGCCACAAGCAGGAAGCCTGGCTTCCCATGGAGGAACAATTGCCACCTGCAAACTGACATCAGGGACCTGGGCAGCTGACTTTACTTACCCCTGGAAACAGGCCATCCTTTGTGCCCAACTCCCTCTGCCGGGCACCTGGCCTCGGCCACCTACAATCCCGAACGGAACAGGATTTCTTCCAGATGCAAGCTGCCACAAACTGGAAGACTTGCTTCACTTGGAGGGCCAAAGGCCTCCTACAAACTGACATCAGGCACCTGGGCAGCTGACTTTACTTACCCCTGGAAACAGGCCATCATTTGTGCCAAACTCCCTCTGCCGGGCACCTGGCCTCGGCCACCTACAATCCTGAACGGAACAGGATTTCTTCGCGATGCAAGCTGTCACAAACTGGAAGATTTGCTTCCCTTAAAGGGCCAATGGCCTCCTACAAACTGACATCAGGCACCTGGGCAGCTGACTTTACTTACCCCTGGAAACAGGCCATCATTTGTTCCCAACTCCCTTAGCCAGGCACCAGCCCTCGCCACCTACGATCCCAAACGGAACAAAATTTCTTCAAGATTCAAGCTGCCACAAGCTGGAAGCCTGGCTGCTCTTGGAGGGCCAAAAGCCTCCTACAAACTGACATCAGGCACCTGGGCAGCTGACTTTACTTACCCCTGAAAACAGGCCATCCTTTGTTCCCAACTCCCTCTGCCGTGCACCAGGCGTCGGCCACCTACAATCGGAAACGTAACTGTATTTCTCCCAGATGCAAGCTGCCACACGATGGAAGCCTGGCTTCTCATGGAGGAAAAATTGCCATCTGCAAACTGACATCAGGCACCTGGGCAGCTGACTTTACTTACCCCTGGAAACAGGCCATCCTTTGTGCCCAACTCCCTCTGCCGGGCACCTGGCCTCGGCCACCTGCAATCCCGAACGGAACAGGATTTCTTCCAGATGCAAGCTGCCACAAGCTGGAAGCCTTGCTTCCCTTGGAGAGCCAAAGGCCTACTACAAACTTACATCAGGCACCTGGGCAGCTGACTTTATTTACCCCTGGAAACAGGCCATCCTTTGTTCCCAACTGCCTCTGCCGGGCACCCGGCTTCAGCCACCTCCGATCCTAAACGGAACAGGATTTCTTCCACATGCAAGCTGCCACAAACTGGAAGACTTGCTTCCCTTGGAGGGCCAAAGGCCTCCTACAAACTGACATCAGGCACCTGGACAGCTGACTTTACTTACCCCTGGAAACAGGCCATCCTTTGTGCCCAATTCCCTCTGCCGGGCACCTGGCCTCGGCCACCTACAATCCCGAACGGAACAGGACTTCTTCCAGATGCAAGCTGCCACAAACTGGAAGACTACCTTCCCTTAGCGGGCCAAAGGCCTGCTACAAACTGACATCAGGCACCTGGGCAGCTGACTTTACTTACCCCTGGAAACAGGCCATCCTTTGTTCCCAACTCCCTCTGCTGGGCACCCGGCTCCGTGAACCTACAATCCTGAACGGAACAGAATTTTTTCCAGATGCAAGCTGCCACAAGCAGGAAGCCTGGCTTCCCATGGAGGGCCAGAGGCCTCCTACAAACTGACATCAGGCACCTGGGCAGCTGACTTTACTTACTTCTAAAAACAGTCCATCATTTGTGCCCAACTCCCTCTGCTGTGCACCTGGCCTCGGCCACCTACAATCCCAAATGGAACAGGATTTCTTCCAGATGCAAGCTGCCACAAACTGGAAGACTAGTGTCCCTTGGAGGGCCAAAGGCCTCCTAAAAACTGACATCAGGCACCTGGGCAGCTGACTTTACTTACCCCTGAAAACAGGCCATCCTTTGTTCCCAACTCCCTCTGCCGTGCACCAGGCCTCGGCCACCTACAATCGGAAACGGAACAGGATTTCTTCGAGATGCAAGCAGCCACAAGCAGGAAGCCTGGCTTCCCATGGAGGGGCCAAAGGCCTCCTAAGAACTGACATCAGGCACCTGGGCAGCTGACTTTACTTACCTCTGGACACAGGCCATCCTTTGTTCCCAACTCCCTCTGCAGGGCACCCGGATCCGGACACCTACATTCCCGAATGGAACAGGATTTCTTCCAGATGCAAGCTGCCACAAGCAGGAATCCTGGCTTCCCATGGAGGGCCAAAGGCCTCCTACAAACTGACATCAGGCACCTGGGCAGCTGACTTTACTTCCCCGCTGGAAACAGGCCATCCTTTGTGCCCAACTCCCTCAGCCGGGCACCAGGCCTCGGCCGCCTTCAATCCCGAAAAGAACAGGATTTCTTCCAGATGCAAGCTGCCACAAACTGGAAGCCTGGCTTCCCATGGAGGAACAATTGCCATCTGCAAACTGACATCAGGCACCTGGGCAGCTGACTTTACTTACCCCTGGAAACAGGCCATCCTTTGTTCCCAACTCCCTCTGCCGGGCACCCGGCTTCAGCCACCTACGATCCCGAACAGAACAGGATTTCTTCCAGATGCAAGCTGCCACAAACTGGAAGACTTGCTTCCTTTGGAGGGCCAAAGGCCTCTTACAAACTGACACCAGGCACCTGGGCAGCTGACTTTATTTACCCCTGGAAACAGGCCATCCTTTGTTCCCAACTCTCTCAGCCGGGCACCAGGCCTCGGCCACCTACTTTCCTAAACGGAACAGGATTTCTTCCAGATGCAAGCTGCCACAAGCTGGAAGCCTGGCTTCCCTTGGAGGGCCAAAGGCCTCCTACAAACTGACATCAGGCACCTGGGCAGCTGACTTTACTTACCCCTGGAAACAGGCCATCCTTTGTGCCCAACTCCCTCTGACGGGCACCTGGCCTCGGCCACCTACAGATCATGAATGGAACAGGATTTCTTCCAGATGCAAGCTGCCACAAGCAGAAAGCCTGGCTTCCCATGGAGGGCCAAAGGCCTCCTACAAACTGACATCAGGCACCTGGGCAGCTGACTTTACTTACCCCTGGAAACAGGCCATCATTTGTGCCCAACTCCCTCTGCCGGGCACCTGGTTTCGGCCACCTTACAATCCCGATAGGAACAGCATTTCTTCCAGATGCAAGCTGCCACAAACTGGAAGACTAGCTTCCCTTAGAGGGCCAAAGGCCTCCTACAAACTAACATCAGGCACCTGGGCAGCTGACATTACTTACCTCTGGAAACAGGCCATCCTTTGTGCCCAACTCCCTCTGCCAGGCACCAGGTGTCGGCCACCTACAATCCCGAACGGAACAGGATTTCTTCCAGATGCAAGCTGCCACAAACTGGAAGACTAGCATCCCATGGAGGGCCAAAGGCCTGCTACAGACTGACATCAGGCACCTGGGCAGCTGACTTTACTTACCCCTGGAAACAGGCCATCCTTTTTGCCCAACTCTCTCTGCCGGGCACCTGGCCTCGGCCACCTACAATCTTGAAAGGAACAGGATTTCTTCCAGATGCAAGCTGCCACAAGCTGGAAGCCTGGCTTCCCTTGGAGGGCCAAGGGCCTCCTACAAAGTGACATCAGGCACCTGGGCAGCTGACTTTACTTCCCCCTGGAAACAGGCCATCCTTTGTTCCCAACTCCCTCTGCCGGGCACCTGGCTTCAGCCACCTACAATCTTGAACGGAACAGGATTTTTTCCAGATGCAAGCTGCCTTGGACAGGAAGACTAGCCTCACTTGCTGGGCCATAGGCCTGCAACAAACTTACATCAGGCACCTGGGCAGCTGACATTACTTACCCCTGGAAACAGGCCATCCTTTGTGCCCAACTCCCTCTGCCGGGCACCTGGCCTCAGCCACCTACAATCCCGAACGGAACAGGACTTCTTCCAGATGCAAGCTGCCACAAACTGGAAGACTTGCTTTCCTTGGAGGGCCAAAGGCCTCCTACAAACTGACACCAGGCACCTGGGCAGCTGACTTTACTTACCCCTGGAAACAGGCCATCCTTTGTTCCCAACTCCCTCTGCCGGGCACCAGGCCTCGGCCACCTACGATCCTAAACGGAACAGGATTTCTTCCAGATGCAAGCTGCCACAAACTGGAAGGCTACCTTCCCTTTGAGGGCCAAAGGCCTGCTACAAACTGACATCAGGCACCTGGGCAGCTGACTTTACTTACCCCTGGAAACAGGCCATCCTTTGTTCCCAACTCCCTCAGCCAGGCACCAGGCCTCGGCCACCTACGATCCTAAACGGAACAGGATTTCTTCCAGATGCAAGCTTCCACAAACTGGAAGACTACCTTCCCTTAGAGGGCCAAAGGCCTGCTACAAACTGACATCAGGAACCTGGACAGCTGTCATTTCTTACCCTGGAAACAGGCCATTATTTGTGCCAAACTCCCTCTGCCGGGCAGCAGGCCTCGGCCACCAACAATCCCGAACAGAACAGCATTTCTTCCAGACGCAAGCTTGCCACAAACAGGAAGCCTGGCTTCCCATGGAGGGCCAAAGGCCTCTTACAAACTGACATCAGGCACCTGGGCAGCTGACTTTACTTACCCCTGGAAACAGGCCATCCTTTGTGCCCAACTCCCTCTGCCGGGCACCTGGCCTCGGTCACCTACAATCCCAAACGGAACAGGATTTCTTCCAGATGCAAGCTGCCACAAACTGGAAGACTTGCTTCCCTTGGAGTTCCAAAGGCCTCCTACAAACTGACACCAGGCACCTGGGCAGCTGACTTTACTTACCCTGGAAACAGGCCATCCTTTTTTCCCAACTCCCTCAGCAGGGCACCTGGCTCCGGCCACCTGCAATCCCGAACGGAACAGGATTTCTTCCAGATTCAAGCTGCCACAAGCAAGAAGCCTGGCTTCCCATGGAGGACCAAAGGCCTCCTACAAACTGACATCAGGCACCTGGGCAGCTGACTTTACTTACCCTGGAAACAGGCCATCCTTTTTACCCAACTCCCTCAGCAGGGCACCTGGCTCCGGCCACCTACAGTTCCGAACGGAACAGGATTTCTTCCAGATGCAAGTTGCCACAAGCTGGAAGCCAGGCTTCCCTTGGAGAGCCAAAGGCCTACTACAAAGTGACATCAGGCACCTGGGCAGCTGACTTTACTTACCCCTGGAAACAGGCCATCCTTTGTGCCCAACTCCCTCAGCAGGGCACCCGGATCCGGCCACCTACGATCCCAAACGGAACAGGATTTCTTCCAGATGCAAGTTGCGACAAGCTGGAAGCCTGGCTTCCCATGGAGGGCCAAAGGCCTCCTACAAAGTCACATCAGGCACCTGGGCAGCTGACTTTACTTACCCTGGAAACAGGCCATCCTTTGTTCCCAACTCCCTCTGCCAGGCACCTGGCTTCAGCCACCTACAATCTTGAACGGAACAGGATTTTTTCCAGATGGAAGCTGCCTTGGACAGGAAGACTAGCCTCACTTTCTGGGCCATAGGCCTGCTACAAACTGACATCAGGCACCTGGGCAGCTGACATTACTTACCCCTGGAAACAGGCCATCCTTTGTGCCCAACTCCCTCAGCCGGGCACCAGGCCTCGGCCACCTACGATCCTAAACGGAACAGGATTTCTTCCAGATGCAAGCTGCCACAAACTGGAAGACTACCTTCCCTTTGAGGGCCAAAGGCCTGCTACAAACTGACATCAGGCACCTGGGCAGCTGACTTTACTTACCCCTGGAAACAGGCCATCCTTTGTTCCCAACTCCCTCAGCCAGGCACCAGGCCTCGGCCACCTACGATC
This sequence comes from Chamaea fasciata, assembly GCF_029207755.1. Taxonomy (NCBI): domain Eukaryota; kingdom Metazoa; phylum Chordata; class Aves; order Passeriformes; family Sylviidae; genus Chamaea; species Chamaea fasciata. Next base: position 41,205 of record NW_027094388.1, read on the forward strand.
CTAAACGGAACAGGATTTCTTCCAGATGCAAGCTTCCACAAACTGGAAGACTGCCTTCCCTTAGAGGGCCAAAGGCCTGCTACAAACTGACATCAGGAACCTGGACAGCTGTCATTTCTTACCCCTGGAAACAGGCCATCATTTGTGCCAAACTCCCTCTGCCGGGCAGCAGGCCTCGGCCACCAACAATCCCGAACGGAACAGCATTTCTTCCAGACGCAAGCTGCCACAAGCAGGAAGCCTGGCTTCCCATGGAGGGCCAAAGGCCTCCTATAAACTGACATCAGGCACATGGGCAGCTGACTTTACTTACCCCTGGAAACAGGCCATCCTTTGTGCCCAACTCCCTCTGCCGGGCACCTGGCCTCGGCCACCTTCAATCCCGAACGGAACAGGATTTCTTCCAGATGCAAGCTTCTACAAACTGGAAGACTTGCTTCCCTTGGAGGGCCAAAGGCCTCTTACAAACTGACATCAGGCACCTGGGCAGCTGACTTTACTTACCCCTGGAAACAGGCCATCCTTTGTGCCCAACTCCATCTGCCGGGCACCTGGCCTCGGCCACCTACAATCCCGAACGGAACAGGATTTCTTCCAGATGCAAGCTGCCACAAACTGGAAGACTTGCTTCCCTTGGAGTTCCAAAGGCCTCCTACAAACTGACACCAGGCACCTGGGCAGCTGACTTTACTTACCCTGGAAACAGGCCATCCTTTGTGCCCAACTCCCTCAGCAGGGCACCTGGCTCCGGCCACCTACAATCCCGAACGGAACAGCATTTCTTCCAGATTCAAGCTGCCACAAGCAGGAAGCCTGGCTTCCCATGGAGGACCAAAGGTCTCCTACAAACTGACATCAGGCACCTGGGCAGCTGACTTTACTTACCCCTGGAAACAGGCCATCCTTTTTACCCAACTCCCCAGCAGGGCACCTGGCTCCGGCCACCTACAATCCCGAACGGAACAGGATTTCTTCCAGATGCAAGTTGCCACAAGCTGGAAGCCAGGCTTCCCTTGGAGAGCCAAAGGCCTACTACAAAGTGACATCAGGCACCTGGGCAGCTGACTTTTTTTACCCCTGGAAACAGGCCATCCTTTGTGCCCAACTCCCTCAGCAGGGCACCCGGATCCGGCCACCTACGATCCCAAACGGAACAGGATTTCTTCCAGATGCAAGCTGCGACAAGCTGGAAGCCTGGCTTCCCTTGGAGGGCCAAAGGCCTCCTACAAAGTCACATCAGGCACCTGGGCAGCTGACTTTACTTACCCCTGGAAACAGGCCATCCTTTGTTCCCAACTCCCTCAGCCGGGCACCAGGCCTCGGCCACCTACGATCCTAAACGGAACAGGATTTCTTCCAGATGCAAGCTGCCACAAACTGGAAGACTACCTTCCCTTTGAGGGCCAAAGGCCTGCAACAAACTGACATCAGGCACCTGGGCAGCTGACTTTACTTACCCCTGGAAACAGGCCATCCTTTGTTCCCAACTCCCTCAGCAGGGCACCTGGCTCCGGCCACCTACAATCCCGAACGGAACAGGATTTCTTCCAGATGCAAGCTGCCACAAGCAGGAAGCCTGGCTTCCCATGGAGGGCCAAAGGCCTCCTACAAAGTGACTTCAGGCACCTGGGCAGCTGACTTTACTTACCCCTGGAAACAGGCCATCATTTGTGCCCAACTCCCTCTGCCGGGCACCTGGCCTCGGCCACCTATAATCCCGAACGGAACAGCATTTCTTCCAGATGCAAGCTGCCACAAACTGGAAGACTAGCGTCCCTTGGAGGGGCAAAGGCCTCCTACAAACTGACATCAGGCACCTGGGCAGCTGACTTTACTTACCCCTGGAAACAGGCCATCCTTTGTGCCCAACTCCCTCTGCCGGGCACCAGGGCTCGGCCATCTACAATCCCAAACGGAACAGGATTTCTTCCAGATGCAAGCTACCACAAACTGGAAGACTAGCTTCCCTTGGAGGGCCAAAGGCCTCCTACAAACTGACACCAGGTACCTGGGCAGCTGATTTTACTTAGCCCTGGAAACAGGCCATCCTTTGTGCCCAACTCCCTCTGCCGGGCACCCGGCTTCGGGAGCCTACAATCTTGAATGGAACAGGATTTTTTCCAGATGCAAGCTGCATTGAACAGGAAGACTAGCATCACTTGGAGAGACAAAGGCCTGCTACAAACTGACATCAGGCACCTGGGCAGCTGACTTTACTAACCCCTGGAAACAGGCCATCATTTGTGCCCAACTCCCTCTGCCGGGCACCTGGCCTCGGCCACCCACAATCCCGAACGGAACAGGATTTCTTCCAGATGCAAGCTGCCACAAACAGGTAGACTTGCTTCCCTTGGAGGGCCAAAGGCCTCCTACAAACTGACACCAGGCACCCTGGCAGCTGACTTTACTTACCCCTGGAAACAGGCCATCCTTTGTTCCCTACTCCCTCAGCAGGGCACCCGGCTCTGGCCACATACAATCCCGAACGGAACAGGATTTCTTCCAGATGCAAGCTGCCACAAGCAGGAAGCCTGGCTTCCCTTGGAGGGCCAAAGGCCCGCTACAAACTGACATCAGGCACCTGGGCATCTGACTTTACTTACCCCTGGAAACAGGCCATCCTTTGTTCCCAACTCCCTCGGCCCGGCACCTGGCCTCGGCCACCTACAATCCCAAACGGAACAGGATTTCTTCAAGATGCAAGCTGCCACAAACTGGAAGACTAGCTTCCCTTGGAGGGCCAAAGGCCTCCTACAAACTGACACCAGGCACCTGGGCAACTGATTTTACTTAGCCCTGGAAACAGGCCATCATTTGTGCCCAACTCCCTCTGCCGGGCACCAGGCCTCGGCCACCTACGATCCCAAACGGATCAGGATTTCTTCGCGATGCAAGCTGCCACAAGCTGGAAGGCTGGCTTCCCTTGGAGGGCCAAAGGCCTCCTACAAACTGACATCAGGCACCTGGGCAGCTGACTTTATTTACCCCTGGAAACAGGCCATCATTTGTACCCAACTCCCTCTGCAGGGCACCTGGCTCCGGCCACCTACAATCCCGAACGGAACAGGATTTCTTCCAGATGCAAGCTGCCACAAGCAGGAAGCCTGGCTTCCCATGGAGGGACAATTGCCACCTGCAAACTGACATCAGGCACCTAGGCAGCTGACTTTACTTACCCCTGGAAACAGGCCATCATTTGTGCCCAACTCCCTCTGCCGGGCACCTGGCCTCGGCCACCTACAATACCGAGCAGAACAGCATTTCTTCAAGATGCAAGTTGACACTAACTGGAAGACAAGCTTCCCTTGGAGGGACAAAGGCCTCCTACAAACTGACATCAGGCACCTGGGCAGCTGACTTAACTAACCCATGGAAAAAGGCCATCATTTGTGCCCAACTCCCTCTGCCGGGCACCAGGCCTCGGCCACCTACAATCCCGAACGGAACAGGATTTCTTCCAGATGCAAGCTGCCACAAACGGGAAGACTAGCTTCCCTTGGAGGGCCAACGGCCTGCTACAAACTGACATCAGGCACCTGGGCAGCTGACTTTACTTACCCCTGGAAACTGGCCATCCTATGTTCCCAACTCCCTGTGCCGGGCCCCTGGCTCCGGCCACCTACAATCCCGAACGGAACAGGATTTCTTTCAGATGCAAGCTGCCACAAACAGGAAGACTACCTTCCCTTAGTGGGCCAAAGGCCTGCTAAAAACTGACATCAGGCACCTGGGCAGCTGACTGTACTTACCCTTGGAAACAGGCCATCCTTTGTGCCCAACTCCCTCTGCCGGGCACCCGGCTTCGGGAACCTACAATCTTGAACGGAATAGGATTTTTTCCAGATGCAAGCTGCATTGAACAGGAAGACTAGCATCACTTGAAAAGCCAAAGGCCTGCTACAAACTGACATCAGGCACCTGGGCAGCTGACTTTACTTACCCCTGGAAACAGGCCCTCATTTGTGCCCAACTCCCTCAGCCGGGCACCAGGCCTCGGTCACCTACGATCCCAAACGGAACAGGATATCTTCCATATGCAAGCTGCCACAAGCTGGAAGCCCGGCTTCCCATGGAGGGTCAAAGGCCTGCTACAAACTGACATCAGGCACCTGGGCAGCTGACTTTACTAACCCCTGGAAACAGGCCATCCTTTGTGCCCAACTCCCTCTGCCGGGCACCTGGCCTCGGCCACCCACAATCCCGAACAGAACAGGGTTTCTGCCAGATGCAAGCTGCCACAAGCTGGAAGCCTGGCTTCCAATGGAGGGCCAAAGGCCTGCTACAAACTGATTCAAGGCACCTGGGCAGCTGACTTTACTAACCTCTGGAAACAGGCCATCATTTGTGCCCAACTCCCTCTGCCGGGCACCTGGCTTCGGCCACCTACAATCCCGAACGGATCAGGATTTCTTCCAGATGCAAGCTGCCACAAACTGGAAGATTAGCTTCCCTTGGAGGGCCAAAGGCCTCCTACAAACTGACATCAGGCACCTGGGCAGCTGACTTTACTTACCCCTGGAAACAGGCCACAATTTGTGCCCAACTCCCTCTGCCGGGCACCTAGCCTCGGCCACCTACAATCCCGAACGGAACAGGATTTCTTCCAGATGCAAGCTGCCACAAGCTGGAAGCCTGGCTTCCCTTGGATGGCCAAAGGCCTCCTACAAACTGACACCAGGCACCTGGGCAGCTGACTTTACTTACCCCTGGAAACAGGCCATCCTTTTTGCCCAACTCCCTCTGCCGGGCACCTGGCCACGGCCACCTACAATCCCGAACGGGACAGGATTTCTTCCAGATGCAAGCTGCCACAAACTGGAAGACTAGATTCCCTTAGAGGGCCAAAGTCCTCCTACAAACTGACATCAGGAACCTGGGCAGCTGACTTTACTTATTTCTGGAAACAGGCCTTTCTTTGTGCCCAACTCCCTTAGCCAGGCACCAGGCCTCGGCCACCTACGATCCCAAACAGAACAGGATTTCTTCAAGATGCAAGCTACCACAAGCTGGAAGCCTAGCTGCTCTTGGAGGGCCAAAGGCTTCCTAAAACTGACATCAGGCACCTGGGCAGCTGACTTTACTTACCCCTGGAAACAGGCGATCATTTGTGCCCAACTCCCTCTGCCGGGCACCAGGCCTCGGCCACCTACAATCCCGAACGGAACAGGATTTCTTTCAGATGCAAGCTGCCACAAGCTGGTAGCCTGGCTTCCCTTGGAGAGCCAAAGGCCTACTACAAACTGACATCAGGCACCTGGGCAGCTGACTTTATTTACCCCTGGAAACAGGCCATCATTTGTACCCAACTCCCTCAGCAGGGCACCAGGCTCCGGCCACGTACAATCCCAAACGGAACAGGATTACTTCCAGATGCAAGATGCCTCAAGCAGGAAGCCTGGCTTCCCATGGAGGAACAATTGCCACCTGCAAACTGACATCAGGCACCTGGGCAGCTGACTTTACTTACCCCTGGAAACAGGCCATTATTTGTGCCCAACTCCCTCTGCCGGGCACCTGGCCTCAGCCACCTACAATCCCGAGCAGAACAGCATTTCTTCAAGATGCAAGTTGCCACTAACTGGAAGACAAGCTTCCCTTGGAAAGACAAAGGCCTCCTATAAACTGACATCAGGCACCTGGGCAGCTGACTTTACTTACCCCTGGAAACAGGCCATCCTTTTTTCCCAACTCCCTCTGCCAGGCACCTGGCCTCGGCCACCTACAATCCAGAACGGAGCAGGATTTCTTCCAGATGCAAGCTGCCACAAGCTGGAAGCCTGGCTTCCCATGGAGGGCCAAAGGCCTGCTACAAACTGACATCAGACACCTGGGCAGCTGACTTAACTAACCCCTGGAAACAGGCCATCATTTGTGCCCAACTCCCTCTGCCGGGCACCAGGCCTCGGCCACCTACAATCCCGAACGGAACAGGATTTCTTCCAGATGCAAGCTGCCACAAACGGGAAGACTAGCTTCCCTTGGAGGGCCAAAGGCCTGCTACAAACTGACATCAGGCACCTGGGCAGCTGACTTTACTTACCCCTGGACACTGGCCATCCTATGTTCCCAACTCCCTGTGCCAGGCACCTGGCTTCGGCCACCTACAATCCCGAACGGAACAGGATTTCTTCCAGATGCAAGCTGCCACAAACTGGAAGACTACCTTCCCTTAGTGGGCCAAAGGCCTGCTAAAAACTGACATCAGACACCTGGGCATCTGACTGTACTTACCCTTGGAAACAGGCCATCATTTGTGCCCAACTCCCTCTGCCGGGCACCTGGCCTCGGCCACCTATAAACCCGAACGGAACAGCATTTCTTCCAGATGCAAGCTGCCACAAACTGGAAGACTAGCTTCCCTTAGAGGGCCAAAGGCCTCCTACAAACTGACATCAGGCACCTGGGCAGCTGACTTTACTTACCCCTGGAAACAGGCCATCCTTTGTGCCCAACTCCCTCTGCCGGGCACCAGGCCTCGGTCACCTACGATCCCAAACGGAACAGGATTTCTTCCAGATGCAAGCTGCCACAAGCTGGAAGCCCGGCTTCCCATGGAGGGTCAAAGGCCTGCTACAAACTGACATCAGGCACCTGGGCAGCTGACTTTACTAACCCCTGGAAACAGGCCATCATTTGTGCCCAACTCCCTCTGCCGGGCACCTGGCTTCGGCCACCTACAATCCCGAACGGAACAGGATTTCTTCCAGCTGCAAGCTGCCACAAACTGGAAGATTAGCTTCCCTTGGAGGGCCAAAGGCCTCCTACAAACTGACATCAGGCACCTGGGCAGCTGACTTTACTTACCCCTGGAAACAGGCCATCATTTGTGCCCAACTCCCTCTGCCGGGCACCAGGCCTCGGCCACCTACAATCCCGAACGGAACAGGATTTCTTTCAGATGCAAGCTGCCACAAGCTGGTAGCCTGGCTTCCCTTGGAGAGCCAAAGGCCTCCTACAAACTGACATCAGGCACCTGGGCAGCTGACTTTATTTACCTCTGGAAACAGGCCATCCTTTGTACCCAACTCCCTCAGCAGGGCACCAGGCTCCGGCCACGTACAATCCCAAACGGAACAGGATTACTTCCAGATGCAAGCTGCCTCAAGCAGGAAGCCTGGCTTCCCATGGAGGAACAATTGCCACCTGCAAACTGACATCAGGCACCTGGGCAGCTGACTTTACTTACCTCTGGAAACAGGCCATCATTTGTGCCCAACTCCTTCTGCCGGGCACCTGGAATCGGCCACCTACAATCCCGAGCAGAACAGCATTTCTTCAAGATGCAAGTTGCCACTAACTGGAAGACAAGCTTCCCTTGGAGGGACAAAGGCCTCCTACAAACTGACATCAGGCACCTGGGCAGCTGACTTTACTTACCCCTGGAAACAGGCCATCCTTTTTTCCCAACTCCCTCTGCCAGGCACCTGGCCTCGGCCACTTACAATCCCGAACGGAGCAGGATTTCTTCCAGATGCAAGCTGCCACAAGCTGGAAGCCTGGCTTCCCATGGAGGGCCAAAGGCCTGCTACAAACTGACATCAGACACCTGGGCAGCTGACTTAACTAACCCCTGGAAACAGGCCATCATTTGTGCCCAACTCCCTCTGCCGGGCACCAGGCCTCGGCCACCTACAATCCCGAACGGAACAGGATTTCTTTCAGATGCAAGCTGCCACAAGCTGGTAGCCTGGCTTCCCTTGGAGAGCCAAAGGCCTCCTACAAACTGACATCAGGCACCTGGGCAGCTGACTTTATTTACCCCTGGAAACAGGCCATCATTTGTACCCAACTCCCTCAGCAGGGCACCAGGCTCCGGCCACGTACAATCCCAAACGGAACAGGATTACTTCCAGATGCAAGCTGCCTCAAGCAGGAAGCCTGGCTTCCCATGGAGGAACAATTGCCACCTGCAAACTGACATCAGGCACCTGGGCAGCTGACTTTACTTACCCCTGGAAACAGGCCATCATTTGTGCCCAACTCCTTCTGCCGGGCACCTGGCATCAACCACCTACAATCCCGAGCAGAACAGCATTTCTTCAAGATGCAAGTTGCCACTAACTGGAATACAAGCTTCCCTTGGAGGGACAAAGGCCTCCTACAAACTGACATCAGGCACCTGGGCAGCTGACTTTACTTACCCCTGGAAACAGGCCATCCTTTGTTCCCAACTCCCTCTGCCAGGCACCTGGCCTCGGCCACTTACAATCCCGAACGGAGCAGGATTACTTCCAGATGCAAGCTGCCACAAGCTGGAAGCCTGGCTTCCCATGGAGGGCCAAAGGCCTGCTACAAACTGACATCAGACACCTGGGCAGCTGACTTAACTAACCCCTGGAAACAGGCCATCATTTGTGCCCAACTCCCTCTGCCGGGCACCAGGCCTCGGCCACCTACAATCCCGAACGGAACAGGATTTCTTCCAGATGCAAGCTGCCACAAACGGGAAGACTAGCTTCCCTTGGAGGGCCAAAGGCCTGCTACAAACTGACATCAGGCACCTGGGCAGCTGACTTTACTTACCCCTGGAAACTGTCCATCCTATGTTCCCAACTCCCTGTGCCGGGCACCTGGCTTCGGCCACCTACAATCCCGAACGGAACAGGATTTCTTCCAGATGCAAGCTGCCACAAACTGGAAGGCTACCTTCCCTTAGTGGGCCAAAGGCCTGCTAAAAACTGACATCAGACACCTGGGCATCTGACTGTACTTACCCTTGGAAACAGGCCATCATTTGTGCCCAACTCCCTCTGCCGGGCACCTGGCCTCGGCCACCTATAAACCCGAACGGAACAGCATTTCTTCCAGATGCAAGCTGTCACAAACTGGAAGACTAGCTTCCCTTAGAGGGCCAAAGGCCTCCTACAAACTGACATCAGGAACCTGGGCAGCTGACTTTACTTACCCCTGGAAACAGGCCATCCTTTGTTCCCAACTCCCTCAGCCCGGCACCTGGCCTCGGCCACCTACAATCCCAAACGGTGCAGGATTTCTTCAAGATGCAAGCTACCACAAACTTGAAGACTAGCTTCCCTTGGAGGGCCAAAGGCCTCCTACAAACTGACACCAGGCACCTGGGCAGCTGATTTTACTTAGTCCTGGAAACAGGCCATCATTTGTGCCCAACTCCCTCTGCCGGGCACCAGGCCTCGTCCACCTACGATCCCAAACGGATCCGGATTTCTTCGCGATGCAAGCTGCCACAAGCTGGAAGCCTGGCTTCCCTAGGAGGGCCAAAGGCCTCCTACAAACTGACATCAGGCACCTGGGCATCTGACTTTACTTACCCCTGGAAACAGGCCATCATTTGTGCCCAACTCCCTCTGCCGGGCACCTGGCCTCGGCCACCTACAATCCCGAGCAGAACAGCATTTCTTCAAGATGCAAGTTGCCACTAACTGGAAGACAAGCTTCCCTTGGAGGGACAAAGACCTCCTACAAACTGACATCAGGCACCTGGGCAGCTAACTTTACTTACCCCTGGAAACAGGCCATCCTTTATTCCCAACTCCCTCTGCCAGGCACATGGCCTCGAACACCTACAATCCCAACCGCACAGGATTTCTTCCAGATGCAAGTAGCCACAAGCTGGAAGCCTGGCTTCCCATGGAGGGCTAAAGGCCTGCTACAAACTGACATCAGGCACCTGGGCAGCTGACTTTACTTACCCCTGGAAACAGGCCATCCTTTGTGCCCAACTCCCTCTGCCGGGCACCTGGCCTCGGCCACCTACAATCCCGAACGGAACAGGATTTCTTCGCGATGCACGCTGCCACAAACTGGAAGACTTGCTTCCCTTGGAGGGCCAAAGGCCTCCTACAAAGTGACATCAGGCACCTGGGCAGCTGACTTTACTTACCCCTGGAAACAGGCCATCCTTTTTGCCCAACTCCCTCTGCCGGGCACCTGGCCACGGCCACCTACAATCCCAAACGGAACAGGATTTCTTCCAGATGCAAGCTGCCACAAATTGGAAGACTAGCTTCCCTTAGAGGGCCAAAGGCCTCCTACAAACTGACATCAGGCACCTGGGCAGCTGACTTTACTTATTTCTGGAAACAGGCCATCCTTTGTTCCCAACTCCCTTAGCCGGGCACCAGGCCTCGGACACCTACGATCCCAAACGGAACAGGATTTCTTCAAGATGCAAGCTGCCACAAGCTGGAAGCCTGGCTTCCCATGGAGGGCCAAAGGCCAGCTACAAACTGATTCAAGGCACCTGGGCAGCTGACTTTACTAACCCCTGGAAACAGGCCATCATTTGTGCCCAACTCCCTCTGCCGGGCACCTGGCCTCGGCCACCTACAATCCTGAACGGAACAGGATTTCTTCCAGATGCAAGCTGCAACAAACTGGAAGATTAGCTTCCCTTGGAGGGCCAAAGGCCTGCTACAAACTGACATCAGGCACCTGGGCAGCTGACTTTACTTATTTCTGGAAACAGGCCATCCTATGTTCTCAACTCCCTCTGCCGGGCACCAGGCGTCGGCCACCTACAGTCCCGAACGGAACAGGATTATTTCCAGATGCAAGCAGCCACAAGCTGGAAGCCTGGCTTCCCATGGAGGAACAATTGCCACCTGCAAACTGACATCAGGCACCTGGGCAGCTGACTTTACTTACCCCTGGAAACAGGCCATCCTTTGTTCCCAACTCCCTCAGCCGGGCACCAGGCCTCGGCCACCTACGATCCGAAACGAAACAGGATTTCTTCAAGATGCAAGCTGCCACAAGCTGGAAGCCTGGCTGCTCTTGGAGGGCCAAAGGCCTCCTACAAACTGACATCAGGCACCTGGGCAGCTGACTTTACTTACCCCTGGAAACAGGCCATCATTTGTGCCCAACTCCCTCAGCAGGGCACCCGGCTCCAGCCACCTACAATCCCGAACGGGACCGGATTTCTTCCAGATGCAAGCTGCCACAAACTGGAAGACTAGATTCCCTTGGAGGGCCAAAGGCCTCCTACAAACTGACATCAGGCACCTGGGCAGCTGACTTTACTTATTTCTGGAAACAGGCCATCCTTTGTTCCCAACTCCCTTAGCCGGGCACCAGGCTTAGGCCACCTACGATCCCAAACGGAACAGGATTTCTTAAAGATGCAAGCTACCACAAGCTGGAAGCCTGGCTGCTCTTGGAGAGCCAAAGGCCTCCTACAAACTGACATCAGGCACCTGGGCAGCTGACTTTACTTACCCCTGGAAACAGGCCATCATTTGTGCCCGACTCCCTCTGCCGGGCACCAGGCCTCGGCCACCTACAATCCCAAACGGAACAGGATTTCTTCCAGATGCAAGCTGACACGAGCTGGAAGCCTGGCTTCCCTTGGAGGGCCAAAGGCCTCCTACAAACTGACATCAGGCACCTGGGCAGCTGACTTTACTTACCCCTGGAAACAGGCCATCCTTTGTGCCCAATTTCCTCTGTCGGGCACCTGACCTCGGCCACCTACAATCCCGAATGGAACAGGATTTCTTCCAGATGCAAGCTGCCACAAGCTGGAAGCCTGGCTTCCCATGGAGGGCCAAAGGCCTGCTACAAACTGACACCAGGCACCTGGGCAGCTGACTTTACTTACCCCTGGAAACAGGCCATCTTTTTGCCCAACTCCCTCTCCCGGGCACCAGGCCTCGGCCACCTACAATCCCGAATGGAGCAGGATTTCTTCCAGATGCAAGCTACCACAAACTGGAAGACTGGCTTCCCTTGAAGGGCCAAAGGCCTCCTACAAACTGACATCAGGCACCTGGGCAGCTGACTTTACTTACCCCTGGAAACAGGCCATCCTTTGTACCCAAGTCCCTCAGCAGGTCACCTGGCTCCGGCCACCTACAATCCCAAATGGAACAGGATTACTTCCAGATGCAAGCTGCCAAAAGCAGGAAGCCTGGCTTCAGATGGAGGAACAATTGCCACCTGCAAGCTGACATCAGGCACCTGGGCAGCTGACTTTACTTACCCCTGGAAACAGGCCATCATTTGTGCCCAACTCCCTCTGCCGGGCACCTGGCCTCGGCCACCTACAATCCCGAGCAGAACAGCATTTCTTCAAGATGCAAGTTGCCACAAACTGGAAGAAAAGCTTCCCTTGGACGGCCAAAGGCCTGCTACAAACTGACATCAGGCACCTGGGCAGCTGACTTTACTTACCCCTGGAAACAGTCCATCATTTGTGCCCAACTCCCTCTGCTGGGCACCTGGCCTCGGCCACCTACAATCCCGAGCAGAACAGCATTTCTTCAAGATGCAAGTTGCCACAAACTGGAAGACAAGCTTCCCTTGGAGGGCCAAAGGCCTCCTACAAACTGACATCAGGCACCTGGGCAGCTGACTTTACTTACCCCTGGAAACAGGCCATCTTTGTGCCCAACTCCGTCTGCCGGGCACCTGGCCTCGGCCATGTATAATCCCGAACGGAACAGGATTTCTTCCAGATGCAAGGTGCCACAAGCTGGAAGCCTGGCTTCCCATGGAGGGCCAAAGGCCTCCTACAAACTGACATCAGGCACCTGGGCAGCTGACTTTACTTACCCCTGGAAACAGGCCATCATTTGTGCCCAACTCCCTCTGCCGGGCACCTGGACTCGGCCACCTACAATCCCGAATGGAACAGGATTTCTTCCAGATGCAAGCTGCCACAAACTGGAAGACTAGTTTCCCTTGAAGGGCCAAAGGCCTCCTACAAACTGACATCAGGCACCTGGGCAGCTGACTTTACTTACCCCTGGAAACAGGCCATCATTTGTGCCCAACTCCCTCTGCCGGGCACCAGGCCTCGGCCACCTACAATCCCTAACGGAACATGATTTCTTCCAGAAGCAATCTGCCACAAGCTGGAAGGCTGGCTTCCCTTGGAGGGCCAAAGGCCTCCTACAAACTGACATCAGGCACCTGGGCAGCTGACTTTACTTACCCCTGGAAACAGGCCATCCTTTGTGCCCAACTCCCTCTGCCGGGCACCAGGCCTCGGCCACCTACAATCCCGAACGGAACAGAATTACTTCCAGATGCAAGCAGCCACAAGCTGGAAGCCTGGCATCCCATGGAGGAACAATAGCCACCTGCAAACTGACATCAGGCACCTGGGCAGCTGACTTTACTTACCCCTGGAAACAGACCATCATTTCTGCCCAACTCCCTCAGCCGGGCACCAGGCCTCGGCCACCTACAATCCGGAACGGAACAGGATTACTTCCAGATGCAAGCAGCCACAAGCTGGAAGCCTGGCATCCCATGGAGGAACAATAGCCACCTGCAAACTGACATCAGGCACCTGGGCAGCTGACTTTACTTACCCCTGGAAACAGGCCAACATTTGTGCCCAACTCCCTCTGCCGGTCACCTGGCATCGGCCACCTACAATCCCGAACGGAACAGGATTTCTTCGAGATGCAAGCTGCCACAGGCTGGAAACCTGGCTTCCCATGCAGGGCCAAAGGCCTCCTACAAACTGACATCAGGCACCTGGGCAGCTGACTTTACTTACCCCTGGAAACAGGCCATCTTTGTGCCCAACTCCCTCTGCCGGGCACCTCGCCTCGGCCACCCACAATCCCGAACGGAACAGGATTTCTTCCAGATGCAAGCTGCCACAAACTGGAAGACTGGCTTCCCTTGGAGGGCCAAAGGCCTCCTACAAACTGACATCAGGCACCTGGGCAGCTGACTTTACTTACCTCTGGAAACAGGCCATCCTTTGTGCCCAACTCTTTCTGCCGGGCACCTGGCCTCGGCCACCTACAATCCCGAACGGAACAGGATTTCTTCGCGATGCAAGCTGCCACAAGCTGGAAGCCTGGCTTCCCATGGAAGGCCAAAGGCCTCCTACAAACTGACATCAGGCACCTGGGCAGCTGACTTTACTTACCCCTGGAAACAGGCCATCATTTGTGCCCAACTCCCTATGCCAGGCACGTGGCATCGGCCACCTACAATCCCGAGCAGAACAGCATTTCTTCAAGATGCAAGCTGCCACAAACTGGAAGACTAGCTTCCCTTGGAGGGCCAAAGGCCTCCTACAAACTGACACCAGGCACCTGGGCAGCTAACTTTACTTACCCCTGGAAACAGGCCATCCTTTGTTCCCAACTCCCTTTACCGGGCACCTGGCCTCGGCCACCTACAATCCCGTACGGAACAGCATTTCTTCCCGATGCAAGCTGCCACAAGCTGGAAGCCTGGCTTCCCATGGAGGGCCAAAGGCCTGCTACAAACTGACATCAGACACCTGGGCAGCTGACTTTACTAACCCCTGGAAACAGGCCATCATTTGTGCTCAACTCCCTCTGCCGGGCACCTGGCCTCGGCCACCTGCAATCCCGAACGGAACAGGATTTCTTCCAGATGCAAGCTGCCACAAACTGGAAGCCTGGCTTCCCATGGAGGGCCAAAGGCCTCCAACAAACTGACATCAGGCACCTGGGCTGCTGACTTTACTTACCACTGGAAACAGGCCATCCTTTGTGCCCAACTCCGTCTGCCGGGCACCTGGCCTCGGCCACCTATAATCCCGAACGGAACAGGATTTCTTCGAGATGCAAGCTGCAACAAGCTGGAAGCCTGGCTTCCCATGGAGGGCCAAAGGCCTCCTACAAACTGACATCAGGCACCTGGGCAGCTGACTTTACTTACCCCTGGAAACAGGCCATCCTTTGTTCCCAACTGCTGCAGCAGGGCACCAGGCCTTGGCCACCTACAATCCCAAACGGAACAGGATTTCTTCAAGATGCAAGCTGCCACATGCTGGAAGCCTGGCTTCCCATGGAGGGCCAACGGCCTCCTACAAACTGACATCAGGCACCTGGGCAGCTGACTTTACTTACCCCTGGAAACAGGCCATCATTTGTGCCCAACTCCCTCTGCCGGTCACCTGGCATCGGCCACCTACAATCCCGAACGGAACAGGATTTCTTCCAGATGCAAGCTGCCACAGGCTGGAAACCTGGCTTCCCATGGAGGGCCAAAGGCCTCCTACAAACTGACATCAGGCACCTGGGCAGCTGACTTTACTTACCCCTGGAAACAGGCCATCTTTTGTGCCCAACTCCCTCTGCCAGGCACCTGGCCTCGGCCACCTACAATCCCGAGCAGAACAGCATTTCTTCAAGATGCAAGCAGCCACAAACTGGAAGACTAGATTGCCTTGGAGGGCCAAAGGCCTCCTACAAACTGACATCAGGCACCTGGGCAGCTGACTTTACTTACGCCTGGAAACAGGCCATCCTTTGTGCCCAACTCTTTCTGCCGGGCACCTGGCCTCGGACACCTACAATCCCGAACGGAACAGGATTTCTTCGCGATGCAAGTTGCCACAATCTGGAAGACTTGCTCGCCTTGCAGGGCCAAAGGCCTCCTACAAACTGACATCAGGCACCTGGGCAGCTGACTTTACTTACCCCTGGAAACAGGCCATCCTTTGTTCCCAACTCCCTTAGCCGGGCACCAGGCCTCGGCCACCTACGATCCCAAACGGAACAGGATTTCTTCAAGATGCAAGCTACCACAAGCTGGAAGCCTGGCTGCTCTTGGACGGCCAAAGGCCTCCTACAAACTGACATCAGGCACCTGGGCAGCTGACTTTACTTACCCCTGGAAACAGGCCATCATTTGTGCCCAAGTCCCTCTGCCGGGCACCTGGCCTCGGCCACCTACAATCCCGAATGGAACAGGATTTCTTCCAGATGCAAGCTGCCACAAACTGGAAGACTACTTTCCCTTGAAGGGTCAAAGGCCTCCTACAAACTGACATCAGGCACCTGGGCAGCTGACTTTACTTACTCCTGGAAACAGGCCATCATTTGTGCCCAACTCCCTCTGCCGGGCACCAGGCCTCGGCCACCTACAATCCCAAACAGAACATGATTTCTTCCAGATGCAAGCTGCCACAAACTGGAAGCCTGGCTTCCCTTGGAGGGCCAAAGGCCTCCTACAAACTGACATCAGGCACCTGGGCAGCTGACTTTACTTACCCCTGGAAACAGGCCATCCTTTGTGCCCAATTTCCTCTGCCGGGCACCTGGCCTCGGCCACCTACAATCCCGAACGGAACAGGATTTCTTCCAGATGCAAGCTGCCACAAGCTGGAAGCCTGGCTTCCCATGGAGGGCCAAAGGCCTCCTACAAACTGACATCAGGCACCTGGGCAGCTGACTTTACTTACCCCTGGAAACCGTCCATCATTTGTGCCCAGCTCCCTCTGCCAGGCACCAGGCCTCTGCCACCTACAATCCCGAGCAGAACAGGATTTCATCCAGATGCAAGCTGCCACAAACTGGAAGACTAGCTGCCCTTGGAGGGCCAAAGGCCTCCTACAAACTGACACCAGGCACCTTTGCAGCTAACTTTACTTACCCCTGGAAAGAGGCCATCCTTTGTTCCCAACTCCCTCTCCCGGGCACCTGGCCTCGGCCACCTACAATCCCGAACGGAACAGGATTTCTTCCAGATGTAAGCTGCCACAAGCTAGCAGCCAGTCTTCCCATGGAGGGCCAAAGGCCTGCTTCAAACTGACATCAGGCACCTGGGCAGCTGACTTTACTTACCCCTGGAAACAGGCCATCTTTTGTGCCCAACTCCCTCTGCCGGGCACCAGGCCTCGGCCACCTACAATCCCGAACGGAAAAGGATTACGTCCAGATGCAAGCAGCCACAAGCTGGAAGCCTGGCATCCCACGGAGGAACAATAGCCACCTGCAAACTGACATCAGGCACCTGGGCAGCTGACTTTACTTACCCCTGGAAACAGGCCATCCTTTGTGCCCAACTCCATCTGCCGGGCACCTGGCCTCGGCCACCTATAATCCCGAACGGAACAGGATTTCTTCGAGATGCAAGCTGCCACAAGCTGGAAGCCTGGCTTCCCATGGAGGGGCAAAGGCCTCCTACAAACTGACATCAGGCACCTGGGCAGCTGACTTTACTTACCCCTGGAAACAGGCCATCATTTGTGCCCAACTCCCTCTGCCGGGCACCTGGCCTCGGCCACCTACAATCCCGAATGGAACAGGATTTCTTCCAGATGCAAGCTGCCACAAACTGGAAGACTAGTTTCCCTTGAAGGGCCAAAAGACTCCTACAAACTGACATCAGGCACCTGGGCAGCTGACTTTTTTTACCCCTGGAAACAGGCCATCATTTGTGCCCAACTCCCTCTGCCGGTCACCTGGCCTTAGCCACCTACAATCCCGAACGGAACAGGATTTCTTCCAGATGCAAGCTGCCACAAACTGGAAGACTGGCTTCCCTTGGAGGGCCAAAGGCCTCCTACAAACTGACATCAGGCACCTGGGCAGCTGACTTTACTTACCTCTGGAAACATGCCATCCTTTGTGCCCAACTCTTTCTGCCGGGCACCTGGCCTCGGACACCTACAATCCCGAACGGAACAGGATTTCTTCGCGATGCAAGCTGCCACAAGCTGGAAGCCTGGCTTCCCATGGAAGGCCAAAGGCCTCCTACAAACTGACATCAGGCACCTGGGCAGCTGACTTTACTTACCCCTGGAAACAGGCCATCATTTGTGCCCAACTCCCTATGCCAGGCACGTGGCATCGGCCACCTACAATCCCGAGCAGAACAGCATTTCTTCAAGATGCAAGCTGCCACAAACTGGAAGACTAGCTTCCCTTGGAGGGCCAAAGGCCTCCTACAAACTGACACCAGGCACCTGGGCAGCTAACTTTACTTACCCCTGGAAACAGGCCATCCTTTGTTCCCAACTCCCTTTACCGGGCACCTGGCCTCGGCCACCTACAATCCCGTACGGAACAGCATTTCTTCCAGATGCAAGCTGCCACAGGCTGGAAACCTGGCTTCCCATGCAGGGCCAAAGGCCTCCTACAAACTGACATCAGGCACCTGGGCAGCTGACTTTACTTACCCCTGGAAACAGGCCATCCTTTGTGCCCAACTCCCTCTGCCAGGCACCTGGCCTCGGCCACCTACAATCCCGAGCAGAACAGCATTTCTTCAAGATGCAAGCAGCCACAAACTGGAAGACTAGATTGCCTTGGAGGGCCAAAGGCCTCCTACAAACTGACATCAGGCACCTGGGCAGCTGACTTTACTTACGCCTGGAAACAGGCCATCCTTTGTGCCCAACTCTTTCTGCCGGGCACCTGGCCTCGGACACCTACAATCCCGAACGGAACAGGATTTCTTCGCGATGCAAGTTGCCACAATCTGGAAGACTTGCTCGCCTTGCAGGGCCAAAGGCCTCCTACAAACTGACATCAGGCACCTGGGCAGCTGACTTTACTTACCCCTGGAAACAGGCCATCCTTTGTTCCCAACTCCCTTAGCCGGGCACCAGGCCTCGGCCACCTACGATCCCAAACGGAACAGGATTTCTTCAAGATGCAAGCTACCACAAGCTGGAAGCCTGGCTGCTCTTGGACGGCCAAAGGCCTCCTACAAACTGACATCAGGCACCTGGGCAGCTGACTTTACTTACCCCTGGAAACAGGCCATAATTTGTGCCCAAGTCCCTCTGCCGGGCACCTGGCCTCGGCCACCTACAATCCCGAATGGAACAGGATTTCTTCCAGATGCAAGCTGCCACAAACTGGAAGACTACTTTCCCTTGAAGGGTCAAAGGCCTCCTACAAACTGACATCAGGCACCTGGGCAGCTGACTTTACTTACTCCTGGAAACAGGCCATCATTTGTGCCCAACTCCCTCTGCCGGGCACCAGGCCTCGGCCACCTACAATCCCAAACAGAACATGATTTCTTCCAGATGCAAGCTGCCACAAACTGGAAGCCTGGCTTCCCTTGGAGGGCCAAAGGCCTCCTACAAACTGACATCAGGCACCTGGGCAGCTGACTTTACTTACCCCTGGAAACAGGCCATCCTTTGTGCCCAATTTCCTCTGCCGGGCACCTGGCCTCGGCCACCTACAATCCCGAACGGAACAGGATTTCTTCCAGATGCAAGCTGCCACAAGCTGGAAGCCTGGCTTCCCATGGAGGGCCAAAGGCCTCCTACAAACTGACATCAGGCACCTGGGCAGCTGACTTTACTTACCCCTGGAAACCGTCCATCATTTGTGCCCAGCTCCCTCTGCCAGGCACCAGGCCTCTGCCACCTACAATCCCGAGCAGAACAGGATTTCATCCAGATGCAAGCTGCCACAAACTGGAAGACTAGCTGCCCTTGGAGGGCCAAAGGCCTCCTACAAACTGACACCAGGCACCTTTGCAGCTAACTTTACTTACCCCTGGAAAGAGGCCATCCTTTGTTCCCAACTCCCTCTCCCGGGCACCTGGCCTCGGCCACCTACAATCCCGAACGGAACAGGATTTCTTCCAGATGTAAGCTGCCACAAGCTAGCAGCCAGTCTTCCCATGGAGGGCCAAAGGCCTGCTTCAAACTGACATCAGGCACCTGGGCAGCTGACTTTACTTACCCCTGGAAACAGGCCATCTTTTGTGCCCAACTCCCTCTGCCGGGCACCAGGCCTCGGCCACCTACAATCCCGAACGGAAAAGGATTACGTCCAGATGCAAGCAGCCACAAGCTGGAAGCCTGGCATCCCACGGAGGAACAATAGCCACCTGCAAACTGACATCAGGCACCTGGGCAGCTGACTTTACTTACCCCTGGAAACAGGCCATCCTTTGTGCCCAACTCCATCTGCCGGGCACCTGGCCTCGGCCACCTATAATCCCGAACGGAACAGGATTTCTTCGAGATGCAAGCTGCCACAAGCTGGAAGCCTGGCTTCCCATGGAGGGGCAAAGGCCTCCTACAAACTGACATCAGGCACCTGGGCAGCTGACTTTACTTACCCCTGGAAACAGGCCATCATTTGTGCCCAACTCCCTCTGCCGGGCACCTGGCCTCGGCCACCTACAATCCCGAATGGAACAGGATTTCTTCCAGATGCAAGCTGCCACAAACTGGAAGACTAGTTTCCCTTGAAGGGCCAAAAGACTCCTACAAACTGACATCAGGCACCTGGGCAGCTGACTTTTTTTACCCCTGGAAACAGGCCATCATTTGTGCCCAACTCCCTCTGCCGGTCACCTGGCCTTAGCCACCTACAATCCCGAACGGAACAGGATTTCTTCCAGATGCAAGCTGCCACAAACTGGAAGACTGGCTTCCCTTGGAGGGCCAAAGGCCTCCTACAAACTGACATCAGGCACCTGGGCAGCTGACTTTACTTACCTCTGGAAACATGCCATCCTTTGTGCCCAACTCTTTCTGCCGGGCACCTGGCCTCGGACACCTACAATCCCGAACGGAACAGGATTTCTTCGCGATGCAAGCTGCCACAAGCTGGAAGCCTGGCTTCCCATGGAAGGCCAAAGGCCTCCTACAAACTGACATCAGGCACCTGGGCAGCTGACTTTACTTACCCCTGGAAACAGGCCATCATTTGTGCCCAACTCCCTATGCCAGGCACGTGGCATCGGCCACCTACAATCCCGAGCAGAACAGCATTTCTTCAAGATGCAAGCTGCCACAAACTGGAAGACTAGCTTCCCTTGGAGGGCCAAAGGCCTCCTACAAACTGACACCAGGCACCTGGGCAGCTAACTTTACTTACCCCTGGAAACAGGCCATCCTTTGTTCCCAACTCCCTTTACCGGGCACCTGGCCTCGGCCACCTACAATCCCGTACGGAACAGCATTTCTTCCAGATGCAAGCTGCCACAGGCTGGAAACCTGGCTTCCCATGCAGGGCCAAAGGCCTCCTACAAACTGACATCAGGCACCTGGGCAGCTGACTTTACTTACCCCTGGAAACAGGCCATCCTTTGTGCCCAACTCCCTCTGCCGGGCACCAGGCCTCGGCCACCTACAATCCCGAATGGAACAGGATTTCTGCCAGATGCAAGCTGCCACAAACTGGAAGACTGGCTTCCCTTGGAGCGCCAAAGGCCTCCTAAAAACTGACACCAGGCACCTGGGCAGCTAACTTTACTTACCCCTGGAAACAGGCCATCATTTGTTCCCAACTCCCTCTGCCGGGCACCTGGCGTCGGCCACCTACAATCCTGAACGGAACAGCATTTCTTCCAGATGCAAGCTGCCACAAGCTGGAAGCCAGGCTTCCCTTGGAGGGCAAAGGCCTGCTACAAGCTGACATCAGGCACCTGGGCAGCCGACTTTACTTACCCCTGGAAACAGGCCATCATTGTGCCCAACTCCCTCTGCCGGGCACGAGCCTCGGCCACCTACAATCCCGAATGCAACAGGATTTCTTCCAGATGCAAGCTGCCACAAACTGGAAGTCTGGCTTCCCTTGGAGGGCCAAAGGCCTCCTACAAACTGACATCAGGCACCTGGGCAGCTGACTTTACTTACCCCTGGAAACAGGCCATCCTTTGTGCCCAGCTCTTTCTGCCGGGCACCTGGTCTCGGACACCTACAATCCCGAACGGAACAGGATTTCTTCCAGATGCAAGCTGCCACAAACTGGAAGACTTGCTTGCCTTGGAGGGCCAAAGGCCTCCTACAAACTGACATCAGACACCTGGGCAGCTGACTTTACTTACCCCTGGAAACAGGCCATCATTTGTGCCCAACTCCCTCTGCCGGGCACCTGGCCTCGGCCACCTACAATCCCAAACGGAACAGGATTTCTTCCAGATGCAAGCTGCCACAAGCTGGAAGCCTGGCTTCCCATGGAGGGAAAAAGGCCTCCTACAAACTGACATCAGGCACCTGGGCACCTGACATTACTTACCCCTGGAAACAGTCCATCATTTGTGCCCAACTCCCTCTACCAGGCTCCTGACCTCGGCCACCTACAATCCCGAATAGAACAGCATTTCTTCAAGATGCAAGCTGCCACAAACTGGAAGACTGGCTTCCCTTGGAGGGCCAAAGGCCTCCTACAAACTGACACCAGGCACCTGTGCAGCTAACTTTACTTACCCCTGGAAACAGGCCATCCTTTGTTCCCAACTCCCTCTGCCGGGCACCTGGCCTCGGCCACCTACAATCCCGAACGGAACAGCATTTCTTCCAGATGCAAGCTGCCACAAGCTGGCAGCCAGTCTTCCCATGGAGGGCCAAAGGCCTGCTACAAACTGACATCAGGCACCTGGGCAGCTGACTTTACTTACCCCTGGAAACAGGCCGTCCTTTGTGCCCAACTCCCTCTGCCGGGCACCAGGCCTCGGCCACCTACAATCCCGAACGGAACAGGATTTCTTCCAGATGCAAGCTGCCACAAACTGGAAGACTAGTTTCCCTTGAAGGGCCAAAGGCCTCCTACAAACTGACATCAGGCACCTGGGCAGCTGACTTTTTTTACCCCTGGAAACAGGCCATCATTTGTGCCCAACTCCCTCTGCCGGTCACCTGGCCTTAGCCACCTACAATCCCGAACGGAACAGGATTTCTTCCAGATGCAAGCTGCCACAAACTGGAAGACTGGCTTCCCATGGAGGGCCAAAGGCCTCCTATAAACTGACATCAGGCACCTGGGCAGCTGACTTTACTTACCTCTGGAAACAGGCCATCCTTTGTGCCCAACTCTTTCTGCCGGGCACCTGGCCTCGGACACCTACAATCCCGAACGGAACAGGATTTCTTCGCGATGCAAGCTGCCACAAGCTGGAAGCCTGGCTTCCCATGGAAGGCCAAAGGCCTCCTACAAACTGACATCAGGCACCTGGGCAGCTGACTTTACTTACCCCTGGAAACAGGCCATCATTTGTGCCCAACTCCCTATGCCAGGCACGTGGCATCGGCCACCTACAATCCCGAGCAGAACAGCATTTCTTCAAGATGCAAGCTGCCACAAACTGGAAGACTAGCTTCCCTTGGAGGGCCAAAGGCCTCCTACAAACTGACACCAGGCACCTGGGCAGCTAACTTTACTTACCCCTGGAAACAGGCCATCCTTTGTTCCCAACTCCCTTTACCGGGCACCTGGCCTCGGCCACCTACAATCCCGTACGGAACAGCATTTCTTCCCGATGCAAGCTGCCACAAGCTGGAAGCCTGGCTTCCCATGGAGGGCCAAAGGCCTGCTACAAACTGACATCAGACACCTGGGCAGCTGACTTTACTAACCCCTGGAAACAGGCCATCATTTGTGCTCAACTCCCTCTGCCGGGCACCTGGCCTCGGCCACCTGCAATCCCGAACGGAACAGGATTTCTTCCAGATGCAAGCTGCCACAAACTGGAAGCCTGGCTTCCCTTGGAGGGCCAAAGGCCTCCTACAAACTGACATCAGGCACCTGGGCAGCTGACTTTACTTACCCCTGGAAACAGGCCATCATTTGTGCCCAACTCCGTCTGCCGGGCACCTGGCCTCGGCCACCTATAATCCCGAACGGAACAGGATTTCTTCGAGATGCAAGCTGCAACAAGCTGGAAGCCTGGCTTCCCATGGAGGGCCAAAGGCCTCCTACAAACTGACATCAGGCACCTGGGCAGCTGACTTTACTTACCCCTGGAAACAGGCCATCCTTTGTTCCCAACTCCCTCTGCCGGGCACCTGGCCTCGGCCACCTACAATCCCGAATGGAACAGGATTTCTCCCAGATGCAAGCTGCCACAAACTGGAAGACTAGTTTCCCTTGAAGGGCCAAAGGCCTCCTACAAACTGACATCAGGCACCTGGGCAGCTGACTTTACTTACCCCTGGAAACAGGCCATCATTTGTGCCCAACTCCCTCTGCCGGTCACCTGGCCTTGGCCACCTACAATCCCGAATGGAACAGGATTTCTTCCAGATGCAAGCTGCCACAAGCTGGAAGCCTGGCTTCCCATGGAGGGCCAAAGGCCTCCTACAAACTGACATCAGGCACCTGGGCAGCTGACTTTACTTACCCCTGGAAACAGTCCATCATTTGTGCCCAGCTCCCTCTGCCAGGCACCAGGCCTCGGCCACCTACAATCCAGAGCAGAACAGGATTTCTTCCAGATGCAAGCTGCCACAAACTGGAAGACTAGCTGCCCTTGGAGGGCCAAAGGCCTCCTACAAACTGACACCAGGCACCGTTGCAGCTAACTTTACTTACCCCTGGAAAGAGGCCATCCTTTGTTCCCAACTCCCTCTGCCGGGCACCTGGCCTCGGCCACCTACAATCCCGAACGGAACAGCATTTCTTCCAGATGTAAGCTGCCACAAGCTAGCAGCCAGTCTTCCCATGGAGGGCCAAAGGCCTGCTTCAAACTGACATCAGGCACCTGGGCAGCTGACTTTACTTACCCCTGGAAACAGGCCATCTTTTGTGCCCAACTCCCTCTGCCGGGCACCAGGCCTCGGCCACCTACAATCCCGAACGGAAAAGGATTACGTCCAGAAGCATGCAGCCACAAGCTGGAAGCCTGGCATCCCATGGAGGAACAATAGCCACCTGCAAACTGACATCAGGCACCTGGGCAGCTGACTTTACTTACCCCTGGAAACAGGCCATCCTTTGTGCCCAACTCCATCTGCCGGGCACTTGGCCTCGGCCACCTATAATCCCGAACGGAACAGGATTTCTTCGAGATGCAAGCTGCCACAAGCTGGAAGCCTGGCTTCCCATGGAGGGCCAAAGGCCTCCTACAAACTGACATCAGGCACCTGGGCAGCTGACTTTACTTACCCCTGGAAACAGGCCATCCTTTGTGCCCAACTCCCTCTGCCGGGCACCTGGCCTCGGCCACCTACAATCCCGAATGGAACAGGATTTCTTCCAGATGCAAGCTGCCACAAACTGGAAGACTAGTTTCCCTTGAAGGGCCAAAGGCCTCCTACAAACTGACATCAGGCACCTGGGCAGCTGACTTTTTTTACCCCTGGAAACAGGCCATCATTTGTGCCCAACTCCCTCTGCCGGTCACCTGGCCTTAGCCACCTACAATCCCGAACGGAACAGGATTTCTTCCAGATGCAAGCTGCCACAAACTGGAAGACTGGCTTCCCTTGGAGGGCCAAAGGCCTCCTACAAACTGACATCAGGCACCTGGGCAGCTGACTTTACTTACCCCTGGAAACAGGCCATCATTTGTGCCCAACTCCCTATGCCAGGCACGTGGCATCGGCCACCTACAATCCCGAGCAGAACAGCATTTCTTCAAGATGCAAGCTGCCACAAACTGGAAGACTAGCTTCCCTTGGAGGGCCAAAGGCCTCCTACAAACTGACACCAGGCACCTGGGCAGCTAACTTTACTTACCCTGGAAACAGGCCATCCTTTGTGCCCAACTCCCTTTACCGGGCACCTGGACTCGGCCACCTACAATCCCGTACGGAACAGCATTTCTTCCCGATGCAAGCTGCCACAAGCTGGAAGCCTGGCTTCCCATGGAGGGCCAAAGGCCTGCTACAAACTGACATCAGACACCTGGGCAGCTGACTTTACTAACCCCTGGAAACAGGCCATCATTTGTGCTCAACTCCCTCTGCCGGGCACCTGGCCTCGGCCACCTGCAATCCCGAACGGAACAGGATTTCTTCCAGATGCAAGCTGCCACAAACTGGAAGCCTGGCTTCCCATGGAGGGCCAAAGGCCTCCTAAAAACTGACATCAGGCACCTGGGCAGCTGACTTTACTTACCCCTGGAAACAGGCCATCCTTTGTGCCCAACTCCGTCTGCCGGGCACCTGGCCTCGGCCACCTATAATCCCGAACGGAACAGGATTTCTTCGAGATGCAAGCTGCCACAAGCTGGAAGCCTGGCTTCCCATGGAGGGCCAAAGGCCTCCTACAAACTGACATCAGGCACCTGGGCAGCTGACTTTACTTACCCCTGGAAACAGGCCATCCTTTGTTCCCAACTCCCTCAGCAGGGCACCTGGCCTCGGCCACCTACAATCCCGAATGGAACAGGATTTCTCCCAGATGCAAGCTGCCACAAACTGGAAGACTAGTTTCCCTTGAATGGCCAAAGGCCTCCTACAAACTGACATCAGGCACCTGGGCAGCTGACTTTACTTACCCCTGGAAACAGGCCATCATTTGTGCCCAACTCCCTCTGCCGGTCACCTGGCCTTGGCCACCTACAATCCCGAATGGAACAGGATTTCTTCCAGATGCAAGCTGCCACAAACTGGAAGACTGGCTTCCCTTGGAGGGCCAAAGGCCTCCTACAAACTGACATCAGGCACCTGGGCAGCTGACTTTTTTTACCTCTGGAAACAGGCCATCCTTTGTGCCCAACTCTTTCTGCCGGGCACCTGGCCTCCGACACCTACAATCCCGAACGGAACAGGATTTCTTCGCGATGCAAGCTGCCACAAGCTGGAAGCCTGGCTTCCCATGGAGGGCCAAAGGCCTGCTACAAACTGACATCAGGCACCGTTGCAGCTGACTTTACTTACCCCTGGAAACAGGCCATCATTTGTGCCCAACTCCCTCTGCCATGCACGTGGCATCGGCCACCTACAATCCCGAGCAGAACAGCATTTCTTCAAGATGCAAGCTGCCACAAACTGGAAGACTAGCTTCCCTTGGAGGGCCAAAGGCCTCCTACAAACTGACACCAGGCACCTGGGCAGCTAACTTTACTTACCCCTGGAAACAGGCCATCCTTTGTTCCCAACTGCTGCAGCAAGGCACCAGGTCTCGGCCACCTACAATCCCAAACGGAACAGGATTTCTTCCAGATGCAAGCTGCCACAAACTGGAAGACTGGCTTCCCTTTGAGGGCCAAAGGCCTCCTACAAACTGACATCAGGCACCTGGGCAGCTGACTTTACTTACCCCTGGAAACATGCCATCCTTTGTGCCCAACTCTTTCTGCCGGGCACCTGGCCTCGGCCACCTACAATCCCGAATGGAACAGGATTTCTTCCAGATGCAAGCTGCCACAAACTGGAAGACTAGTTTCCCTTGAAGGGCCAAAGGCCTCCTACAAACTGACATCAGGCACCTGGGCAGCTGACTTTACTTACCCCTGGAAACAGGCCATCATTTGTGCCCAACTCCCTCTGCCGGGCACCTCGCCTCGGCCACCTACAAGCCCAAACGGAACATGATTTCTTCCAGATGCAAGCTGCCACAGGCTGGAAACCTGGCTTCCCATAGAGGGCCAAAGGCCTCCTACAAACTGACATCAGGCACCTGGGCAGCTGACTTTACTTACCCCTGGAAACAGGCCATCATTTGTGCCCAACTCCCTCTGCCAGGCACCTGGCCTCGGCCACCTACAATCCCGAGCAGAACAGCATTTCTTCAAGATGCAAGCTGCCACGAACTGGAAGACTAGATTGCCTTGGAGGGCCAAAGGCCTCCTACAAACTGACATCAGGCACCTGGGCAGCTGACTTTACTTACGCCTGGAAACAGGCCATCCTTTGTGCCCAACTCTTTCTGCCGGGCACCTGGCCTCGGACACCTACAATCCCGAACGGAACAGGATTTCTTCGCGATGCAAGCTGCCACAATCTGGAAGACTTTCTTGCCTTGCAGGGCCAAAGGCCTCCTACAAACTGACATCAGGCACCTGGGCAGCTGACTTTACTTACCCCTGGAAACAGGCCATCCTTTGTTCCCAACTCCCTTAGCCGGGCACCAGGCCTCGGCCACCTACAGTCCCGAATGGAACAGGATTTCTTCCAGATGCAAGCTGCCACAAACTGGAAGACTAGTTTCCCTTGAAGGGTCAAAGGCCTCCTACAAACTGACATCAGGCACCTGGGCAGCTGACTTTACTTACCCCTGGAAACAGGCCATCATTTGTGCCCAACTCCCTCTGCCGGGCACCAGGCCTCGGCCACCTACAATCCCAAACGGAACATGATTTCTTCCAGATGCAAGCTGCCACAAACTGGAAGCCTGGCTTCCCTTAGAGGGCCAAAGGCCTGCTACAAACTGACATCAGGCACCTGGGCAGCTGACTTTACTTACCCCTGGAAACAGGCCATCCTTTGTGCCCAATTTCCTCTGCCGGGCACCTGGCCTCGGCCACCTACAATCCCGAACGGAACAGGATTTCTTCCAGATGCAAGCTGCCACAAGCTGGAAGCCTGGCTTCCCATGGAGGGCCAAAGGCCTCCTACAAACTGACATCAGGCACCTGGGCAGCTGACTTTACTTACCCCTGGAAACAGTCCATCATTTGTGCCCAACTCCCTCTGCCAGGCACCAGGCCTCGGCCACCTACAATCCCGAGCAGAACAGGATTTCTTCCAGATGCAAGCTGCCACAAAATGGAAGACTAGCTGCCCTTGGAGGGCCAAAGGCCTCCTACAAACTGACACCAGGCACCTTTGCAGCTAACTTTACTTACCCCTGGAAAGAGGTCATCCTTTGTTCCCAACTCCCTCTGCCGGGCACCTGGCCTCGGCCACCTTCAATCCCGAACGGAACAGCATTTCTTCCAGATGTAAGCTGCCACAAGCTAGCAGCCAGTCTTCCCATGGAGGGCCAAAGGCCTGCTTCAAACTGACATCAGGCACCTGGGCAGCTGACTTTACTTACCCCTGGAAACAGGCCATCTTTTGTGCCCAACTCCCTCTGCCGGGCACCAGGCCTCGGCCACCTACAATCCCGAACGGAACAGGATTACTTCCAGATGCAAGCAGCCACAAGGTGGAAGCCTGGCTTCCCATGGAGGAACAATAGCCACCTGCAAACTGACATCAGGCACCTGGGCAGCTGACTTTACTTACCCCTGGAAACAGGCCATCATTTGTGCCCAACTCCCTATGCCAGGCACGTGGCATCGGCCGCCTACAATCCCGAGCAGAACAGCATTTCTTCAAGATGCAAGCTGCCACAAACTGGAAGACTAGCTTCCCTTGGAGGGCCAAAGGCCTCCTACAAACTGACACCAGGCACCTGGGCAGCTAACTTTACTTACCCCTGGAAACAGGCCATCCTTTGTTCCCAACTCCCTTTACCGGGCACCTGGCCTCGGCCACCTACAATCCCGTACGGAACAGCATTTCTTCCCGATGCAAGCTGCCACAAGCTGGAAGCCTGGCTTCCCATGGAGGGCCAAAGGCCTGCTACAAACTGACATCAGACACCTGGGCAGCTGACTTTACTAACCCTTGGAAACAGGCCATCATTTGTGCTCAACTCCCTCTGCCGGGCACCTGGCCTCGGACACCTGCAATCCCGAACGGAACAGGATTTCTTCCAGATGCAAGCTGCCACAAACTGGAAGCCTGGCTTCCCTTGGAGGGCCAAAGGCCTCCTACAAACTGACATCAGGCACCTGGGCAGCTGACTTTACTTACCCCTGGAAACAGGCCATCATTTGTGCCCAACTCCGTCTGCCGGGCACCTGGCCTCGGCCACCTATAATCCCGAACGGAACAGGATTTCTTCGAGATGCAAGCTGCAACAAGCTGGAAGCCTGGCTTCCCATGGAGGGCCAAAGGCCTCCTACAAACTGACATCAGGCACCTGGGCAGCTGACTTTACTTACCCCTGGAAACAGGCCATCCTTTGTTCCCAACTCCCTCAGCAGGGCACCTGGCCTCGGCCACCTACAATCCCGAATGGAACAGGATTTCTCCCAGATGCAAGCTGCCACAAACTGGAAGACTAGTTTCCCTTGAAGGGCCAAAGGCCTCCTACAAACTGACATCAGGCACCTGGGCAGCTGACTTTACTTACCCCTGGAAACAGGCCATCATTTGTGCCCAACTCCCTCTGCCGGTCACCTGGCCTTGGCCACCTACAATCCCGAATGGAACAGGATTTCTTCCAGATGCAAGCTGCCACAAACTGGAAGACTGGCTTCCCTTGGAGGGCCAAAGGCCTCCTACAAACTGACATCAGGCACCTGGGCAGCTGACTTTACTTACCTCTGGAAACAGGCCATCATTTGTGCCCAACTCTTTCTGCCGGGCACCTGGCCTCCGACACCTACAATCCCGATCGGAACAGGATTTCTTCGAGATGCAAGCTGCCACAAGCTGGAAGCCTGGCTTCCCATGGAGGGCCAAAGGCCTCCTACAAACTGACATCAGGCACCTGGGCAGCTGACTTTACTTACCCCTGGAAACAGGCCATCCTTTGTGCCCAACTCCCTCTGCCGGGCACCTGGCCTCGGCCACCTACAATCCCGAATGGAACAGGATTTCTTCCAGATGCAAGCTGCCACAAACTGGAAGACTAGTTTCCCTTGAAGGGCCAAAGGCCTCCTACAAACTGACATCAGGCACCTGGGCAGCTGACTTTTTTTACCCCTGGAAACAGGCCATCATTTGTGCCCAACTCCCTCTGCCGGTCACCTGGCCTTAGCCACCTACAATCCCGAACGGAACAGGATTTCTTCCAGATGCAAGCTGCCACAAACTGGAAGACTGGCTTCCCATGGAGGGCCAAAGGCCTCCTATAAACTGACATCAGGCACCTGGGCAGCTGACTTTACTTACCTCTGGAAACAGGCCATCCTTTGTGCCCAACTCTTTCTGCCGGGCACCTGGCCTCGGACACCTACAATCTCGAACGGAACAGGATTTCTTCGCGATGCAAGCTGCCACAAGCTGGAAGCCTGGCTTCCCATGGAAGGCCAAAGGCCTCCTACAAACTGACATCAGGCACCTGGGCAGCTGACTTTACTTACCCCTGGAAACAGGCCATCATTTGTGCCCAACTCCCTATGCCAGGCACGTGGCATCGGCCACCTACAATCCCGAGCAGAACAGCATTTCTTCAAGATGCAAGCTGCCACAAACTGGAAGACTAGCTTCCCTTGGAGGGCCAAAGGCCTCCTACAAACTGACACCAGGCACCTGGGCAGCTAACTTTACTTACCCCTGGAAACAGGCCATCCTTTGTTCCCAACTCCCTTTACCGGGCACCTGGCCTCGGCCACCTACAATCCCGTACGGAACAGCATTTCTTCCCGATGCAAGCTGCCACAAGCTGGAAGCCTGGCTTCCCATGGAGGGCCAAAGGCCTGCTACAAACTGACATCAGACACCTGGGCAGCTGACTTTACTAACCCCTGGAAACAGGCCATCATTTGTGCTCAACTCCCTCTGCCGGGCACCTGGCCTCGGCCACCTGCAATCCCGAACGGAACAGGATTTCTTCCAGATGCAAGCTGCCACAAACTGGAAGCCTGGCTTCCCTTGGAGGGCCAAAGGCCTCCTACAAACTGACATCAGGCACCTGGGCAGCTGACTTTACTTACCCCTGGAAACAGGCCATCATTTGTGCCCAACTCCGTCTGCCGGGCACCTGGCCTCGGCCACCTATAATCCCGAACGGAACAGGATTTCTTCGAGATGCAAGCTGCAACAAGCTGGAAGCCTGGCTTCCCATGGAGGGCCAAAGGCCTCCTACAAACTGACATCAGGCACCTGGGCAGCTGACTTTACTTACCCCTGGAAACAGGCCATCCTTTGTTCCCAACTCCCTCAGCAGGGCACCTGGCCTCGGCCACCTACAATCCCGAATGGAACAGGATTTCTCCCAGATGCAAGCTGCCACAAACTGGAAGACTAGTTTCCCTTGAAGGGCCAAAGGCCTCCTACAAACTGACATCAGGCACCTGGGCAGCTGACTTTACTTACCCCTGGAAACAGGCCATCATTTGTGCCCAACTCCCTCTGCCGGTCACCTGGCCTTGGCCACCTACAATCCCGAATGGAACAGGATTTCTTCCAGATGCAAGCTGCCACAAGCTGGAAGCCTGGCTTCCCATGGAGGGCCAAAGGCCTCCTACAAACTGACATCAGGCACCTGGGCAGCTGACTTTACTTACCCCTGGAAACAGTCCATCATTTGTGCCCAGCTCCCTCTGCCAGGCACCAGGCCTCGGCCACCTACAATCCAGAGCAGAACAGGATTTCTTCCAGATGCAAGCTGCCACAAACTGGAAGACTAGCTGCCCTTGGAGGGCCAAAGGCCTCCTACAAACTGACACCAGGCACCGTTGCAGCTAACTTTACTTACCCCTGGAAAGAGGCCATCCTTTGTTCCCAACTCCCTCTGCCGGGCACCTGGCCTCGGCCACCTACAATCCCGAACGGAACAGCATTTCTTCCAGATGTAAGCTGCCACAAGCTAGCAGCCAGTCTTCCCATGGAGGGCCAAAGGCCTGCTTCAAACTGACATCAGGCACCTGGGCAGCTGACTTTACTTACCTCTGGAAACAGGCCATCTTTTGTGCCCAACTCCCTCTGCCGGGCACCAGGCCTCGGCCACCTACAATCCCGAACGGAAAAGGATTACGTCCAGAAGCATGCAGCCACAAGCTGGAAGCCTGGCATCCCATGGAGGAACAATAGCCACCTGCAAACTGACATCAGGCACCTGGGCAGCTGACTTTACTTACCCCTGGAAACAGGCCATCCTTTGTGCCCAACTCCATCTGCCGGGCACTTGGCCTCGGCCACCTATAATCCCGAACGGAACAGGATTTCTTCGAGATGCAAGCTGCCACAAGCTGGAAGCCTGGCTTCCCATGGAGGGCCAAAGGCCTCCTACAAACTGACATCAGGCACCTGGGCAGCTGACTTTACTTACCCCTGGAAACAGGCCATCCTTTGTGCCCAACTCCCTCTGCCGGGCACCTGGCCTCGGCCACCTACAATCCCGAATGGAACAGGATTTCTTCCAGATGCAAGCTGCCACAAACTGGAAGACTAGTTTCCCTTGAAGGGCCAAAGGCCTCCTACAAACTGACATCAGGCACCTGGGCAGCTGACTTTTTTTACCCCTGGAAACAGGCCATCATTTGTGCCCAACTCCCTCTGCCGGTCACCTGGCCTTAGCCACCTACAATCCCGAACGGAACAGGATTTCTTCCAGATGCAAGCTGCCACAAACTGGAAGACTGGCTTCCCTTGGAGGGCCAAAGGCCTCCTACAAACTGACATCAGGCACCTGGGCAGCTGACTTTACTTACCCCTGGAAACAGGCCATCATTTGTGCCCAACTCCCTATGCCAGGCACGTGGCATCGGCCACCTACAATCCCGAGCAGAACAGCATTTCTTCAAGATGCAAGCTGCCACAAACTGGAAGACTAGCTTCCCTTGGAGGGCCAAAGGCCTCCTACAAACTGACACCAGGCACCTGGGCAGCTAACTTTACTTACCCTGGAAACAGGCCATCCTTTGTGCCCAACTCCCTTTACCGGGCACCTGGACTCGGCCACCTACAATCCCGTACGGAACAGCATTTCTTCCCGATGCAAGCTGCCACAAGCTGGAAGCCTGGCTTCCCATGGAGGGCCAAAGGCCTGCTACAAACTGACATCAGACACCTGGGCAGCTGACTTTACTAACCCCTGGAAACAGGCCATCATTTGTGCTCAACTCCCTCTGCCGGGCACCTGGCCTCGGCCACCTGCAATCCCGAACGGAACAGGATTTCTTCCAGATGCAAGCTGCCACAAACTGGAAGCCTGGCTTCCCATGGAGGGCCAAAGGCCTCCTAAAAACTGACATCAGGCACCTGGGCAGCTGACTTTACTTACCCCTGGAAACAGGCCATCCTTTGTGCCCAACTCCGTCTGCCGGGCACCTGGCCTCGGCCACCTATAATCCCGAACGGAACAGGATTTCTTCGGGATGCAAGCTGCCACAAGCTGGAAGCCTGGCTTCCCATGGAGGGCCAAAGGCCTCCTACAAACTGACATCAGGCACCTGGGCAGCTGACTTTACTTACCCCTGGAAACAGGCCATCATTTGTGCCCAACTCCCTCTGCCGGTCACCTGGCCTTGGCCACCTACAATCCCGAATGGAACAGGATTTCTTCCAGATGCAAGCTGCCACAAACTGGAAGACTGGCTTCCCTTGGAGGGCCAAAGGCCTCCTACAAACTGACATCAGGCACCTGGGCATCTGACTTTTTTTACCTCTGGAAACAGGCCATCCTTTGTGCCCAACTCTTTCTGCCGGGCACCTGGCCTCCGACACCTACAATCCCGAACGGAACAGGATTTCTTCGCGATGCAAGCTGCCACAAGCTGGAAGCCTGGCTTCCCATGGAGGGCCAAAGGCCTGCTACAAACTGACATCAGGCACCGTTGCAGCTGACTTTACTTACCCCTGGAAACAGGCCATCATTTGTGCCCAACTCCCTCTGCCAGGCACGTGGCATCGGCCACCTACAATCCCGAGCAGAACAGCATTTCTTCAAGATGCAAGCTGCCACAAACTGGAAGACTAGCTTCCCTTGGAGGGCCAAAGGCCTCCTACAAACTGACACCAGGCACCTGGGCAGCTAACTTTACTTACCCCTGGAAACAGGCCATCCTTTGTTCCCAACTGCTGCAGCAAGGCACCAGGCCTCGGCCACCTACAATCCCAAACGGAACAGGATTTCTTCCAGATGCAAGCTGCCACAAACTGGAAGACTGGCTTCCCTTTGAGGGCCAAAGGCCTCCTACAAACTGACATCAGGCACCTGGGCAGCTGACTTTACTTACCCCTGGAAACATGCCATCCTTTGTGCCCAACTCTTTCTGCCGGGCACCTGGCCTCGGCCACCTACAATCCCGAATGGAACAGGATTTCTTCCAGATGCAAGCTGCCACAAACTGGAAGACTAGTTTCCCTTGAAGGGCCAAAGGCCTCCTACAAACTGACATCAGGCACCTGGGCAGCTGACTTTACTTACCCCTGGAAACAGGCCATCATTTGTGCCCAACTCCCTCTGCCGGGCACCTCGCCTCGGCCACCTACAATCCCAAACGGAACATGATTTCTTCCAGATGCAAGCTGCCACAGGCTGGAAACCTGGCTTCCCATAGAGGGCCAAAGGCCTCCTACAAACTGACATCAGGCACCTGGGCAGCTGACTTTACTTACCCCTGGAAACAGGCCATCATTTGTGCCCAACTCCCTCTGCCAGGCACCTGGCCTCGGCCACCTACAATCCCGAGCAGAACAGCATTTCTTCAAGATGCAAGCTGCCACAAACTGGAAGACTAGATTGCCTTGGAGGGCCAAAGGCCTCCTACAAACTGACATCAGGCACCTGGGCAGCTGACTTTACTTACGCCTGGAAACAGGCCATCCTTTGTGCCCAACTCTTTCTGCCGGGCACCTGGCCTCGGACACCTACAATCCCGAACGGAACAGGATTTCTTCGCGATGCAAGCTGCCACAATCTGGAAGACTTTCTTGCCTTGCAGGGCCAAAGGCCTCCTACAAACTGACATCAGGCACCTGGGCAGCTGACTTTACTTACCCCTGGAAACAGGCCATCCTTTGTTCCCAACTCCCTTAGCCGGGCACCAGGCCTCGGCCACCTACAGTCCCGAATGGAACAGGATTTCTTCCAGATGCAAGCTGCCACAAACTGGAAGACTAGTTTCCCTTGAAGGGTCAAAGGCCTCCTACAAACTGACATCAGGCACCTGGGCAGCTGACTTTACTTACCCCTGGAAACAGGCCATCATTTGTGCCCAACTCCCTCTGCCGGGCACCAGGCCTCGGCCACCTACAATCCCAAACGGAACATGATTTCTTCCAGATGCAAGCTGCCACAAACTGGAAGCCTGGCTTCCCTTAGAGGGCCAAAGGCCTGCTACAAACTGACATCAGGCACCTGGGCAGCTGACTTTACTTACCCCTGGAAACAGGCCATCCTTTGTGCCCAATTTCCTCTGCCGGGCACCTGGCCTCGGTCCACCTACAATCCCGAACGGAACAGGATTTCTTCGAGATGCAAGCTGCCACAAGCTGGAAGCCTGGCTTCCCATGGAGGGCCAAAGGCCTCCTACAAACTGACATCAGGCACCTGGGCAGCTGACTTTACTTACCCCTGGAAACAGTCCATCATTTGTGCCCAACTCCCTCTGCCAGGCACCAGGCCTCGGCCACCTACAATCCCGAGCAGAACAGGATTTCTTCCAGATGCAAGCTGCCACAAAATGGAAGACTAGCTGCCCTTGGAGGGCCAAAGGCCTCCTACAAACTGACATCAGGCACCTGGGCAGCTAACTTTACTTACCCCTGGAAAGAGGTCATCCTTTGTTCCCAACTCCCTCTGCCGGGCACCTGGCCTCGGCCACCTTCAATCCCGAACGGAACAGCATTTCTTCCAGATGTAAGCTGCCACAAGCTAGCAGCCAGTCTTCCCATGGAGGGCCAAAGGCCTGCTTCAAACTGACATCAGGCACCTGGGCAGCTGACTTTACTTACCCCTGGAAAAAGGCCATCTTTTGTGCCCAACTCCCTCTGCCGGGCACCAGGCCGCGGCCACCTACAATCCCGAACGGAACAGGATTACTTCCAGATGCAAGCAGCCACAAGGTGGAAGCCTGGCTTCCCATGGAGGAACAATAGCCACCTGCAAACTGACATCAGGCACCTGGGCAGCTGACTTTACTTACCCCTGGAAACAGGCCATCATTTGTGCCCAACTCCCTATGCCAGGCACGTGGCATCGGCCGCCTACAATCCCGAGCAGAACAGCATTTCTTCAAGATGCAAGCTGCCACAAACTGGAAGACTAGCTTCCCTTGGAGGGCCAAAGGCCTCCTACAAACTGACACCAGGCACCTGGGCAGCTAACTTTATTTACCCCTGGAAACAGGCCATCATTTGTTCCCAACTCCCTTTACCGGGCACCTCGCCTCGGCCACCTACAATCCCGTACGGAACAGCATTTCTTCCCGATGCAAGCTGCCACAAGCTGGAAGCCTGGCTTCCCATGGAGGGCCAAAGGCCTGCTACAAACTGACATCAGACACCTGGGCAGCTGACTTTACTAACCCTTGGAAACAGGCCATCATTTGTGCTCAACTCCCTCTGCCGGGCACCTGGCCTCGGACACCTGCAATCCCGAACGGAACAGGATTTCTTCCAGATGCAAGCTGCCACAAACTGGAAGCCTGGCTTCCCTTGGAGGGCCAAAGGCCTCCTACAAACTGACATCAGGCACCTGGGCAGCTGACTTTACTTACCCCTGGAAACAGGCCATCATTTGTGCCCAACTCCGTCTGCCGGGCACCTGGCCTCGGCCACCTATAATCCCGAACGGAACAGGATTTCTTCGAGATGCAAGCTGCAACAAGCTGGAAGCCTGGCTTCCCATGGAGGGCCAAAGGCCTCCTACAAACTGACATCAGGCACCTGGGCAGCTGACTTTACTTACCCCTGGAAACAGGCCATCCTTTGTTCCCAACTCCCTCAGCAGGGCACCTGGCCTCGGCCACCTACAATCCCGAATGGAACAGGATTTCTCCCAGATGCAAGCTGCCACAAACTGGAAGACTAGTTTCCCTTCAAGGGCCAAAGGCCTCCTACAAACTGACATCAGGCACCTGGGCAGCTGACTTTACTTACCCCTGGAAACAGGCCATCATTTGTGCCCAACTCCCTCTGCCGGTCACCTGGCCTTGGCCACCTACAATCCCGAATGGAACAGGATTTCTTCCAGATGCAAGCTGCCACAAACTGGAAGACTGGCTTCCCTTGGAGGGCCAAAGGCCTCCTACAAACTGACATCAGGCACCTGGGCAGCTGACTTTACTTACCTCTGGAAACAGGCCATCATTTGTGCCCAACTCTTTCTGCCGGGCACCTGGCCTCCGACACCTACAATCCCGATCGGAACAGGATTTCTTCGAGATGCAAGCTGCCACAAGCTGGAAGCCTGGCTTCCCATGGAGGGCCAAAGGCCTCCTACAAACTGACATCAGGCACCTGGGCAGCTGACTTTACTTACCCCTGGAAACAGGCCATCCTTTGTGCCCAACTCCCTCTGCCGGGCACCTGGCCTCGGCCACCTACAATCCCGAATGGAACAGCATTTCTTCCAGATGCAAGCTGCCACAAACTGGAAGACTAGTTTCCCTTGAAGGGCCAAAGGCCTCCTACAAACTGACATCAGGCACCTGGGCAGCTGACTTTTTTTAACCCTGGAAACAGGCCATCATTTGTGCCCAACTCCCTCTGCCGGTCACCTGGCCTTAGCCACCTACAATCCCGAACGGAACAGGATTTCTTCCAGATGCAAGCTGCCACAAACTGGAAGACTGTTTTCCCTTGGAGGGCCAAAGGCCTCCTACAAACTGACATCAGGCACCTGGGCAGCTGACTTTACTTACCCCTGGAAACAGGCCATCATTTGTGCCCAACTCCCTATGCCAGGCACGTGGCATCGGCCACCTACAATCCCGAGCAGAACAGCATTTCTTCAAGATGCAAGCTGCCACAAACTGGAAGACTAGCTTCCCTTGGAGGGCCAAAGGCCTCCTACAAACTGACACCAGGCACCTGGGCAGCTAACTTTACTTACCCTGGAAACAGGCCATCCTTTGTGCCCAACTCCCTTTACCGGGCACCTGGACTCGGCCACCTACAATCCCGTACGGAACAGCATTTCTTCCCGATGCAAGCTGCCACAAGCTGGAAGCCTGGCTTCCCATGGAGGGCCAAAGGCCTGCTACAAACTGACATCAGACACCTGGGCAGCTGACTTTACTAACCCCTGGAAACAGGCCATCATTTGTGCTCAACTCCCTCTGCCGGGCACCTGGCCTCGGCCACCTGCAATCCCGAACGGAACAGGATTTCTTCCAGATGCAAGCTGCCACAAACTGGAAGCCTGGCTTCCCATGGAGGGCCAAAGGCCTCCTAAAAACTGACATCAGGCACCTGGGCAGCTGACTTTACTTACCCCTGGAAACAGGCCATCCTTTGTGCCCAACTCCGTCTGCCGGGCACCTGGCCTCGGCCACCTCTAATCCCGAACGGAACAGGATTTCTTCGAGATGCAAGCTGCCACAAGCTGGAAGCCTGGCTTCCCATGGAGGGCCAAAGGCCTCCTACAAACTGACATCAGGCACCTGGGCAGCTGACTTTACTTACCCCTGGAAACAGGCCATCCTTTGTTCCCAACTCCCTCAGCAGGGCACCTGGCCTCGGCCACCTACAATCCCGAATGGAACAGGATTTCTCCCAGATGCAAGCTGCCACAAACTGGAAGACTAGTTTCCCTTGAAGGGCCAAAGGCCTCCTACAAACTGACATCAGGCACCTGGGCAGCTGACTTTACTTACCCCTGGAAACAGGCCATCATTTGTGCCCAACTCCCTCTGCCGGTCACCTGGCCTTGGCCACCTACAATCCCGAGCAGAACAGGATTTCTTCCAGATGCAAGCTGCCACAAACTGGAAGACTGGCTTCCCTTGGAGGGCCAAAGGCCTCCTACAAACTGACATCAGGCACCTGGGCAGCTGACTTTACTTACCTCTGGAAACAGGCCATCCTTTGTGCCCAACTCTTTCTGCCGGGCACCTGGCCTCCGACACCTACAATCCCGAACGGAACAGGATTTCTTCGCGATGCAAGCTGCCACAAGCTGGAAGCCTGGCTTCCCATGGAGGGCCAAAGGCCTGCTACAAACTGACATCAGGCACCGTTGCAGCTGACTTTACTTACCCCTGGAAACAGGCCATCATTTGTGCCCAACTCCCTCTGCCAGGCACGTGGCATCGGCCACCTACAATCCCGAGCAGAACAGCATTTCTTCAAGATGCAAGCTGCCACAAACTGGAAGACTAGCTTCCCTTGGAGGGCCAAAGGCCTCCTACAAACTGACACCAGGCACCTGGGCAGCTAACTTTACTTACCCCTGGAAACAGGCCATCCTTTGTTCCCAACTGCTGCAGCAGGGCACCAGGCCTCGGCCACCTACAATCCCAAACGGAACAGGATTTCTTCCAGATGCAAGCTGCCACAAACTGGAAGACTGGCTTCCCTTTGAGGGCCAAAGGCCTCCTACAAACTGACATCAGGCACCTGGGCAGCTGACTTTACTTACCCCTGGAAACATGCCATCCTTTGTGCCCAACTCTTTCTGCCGGGCACCTGGCCTCGGCCACCTACAATCCCGAATGGAACAGGATTTCTTCCAGATGTAAGCTGCCACAAGCTAGCAGCCAGTCTTCCCATGGAGGGCCAAAGGCCTGCTTCAAACTGACATCAGGCACCTGGGCAGCTGACTTTACTTACCCCTGGAAACAGGCCATCATTTGTGCCCAACTTCCTCTGCCAGGCACGTGGCATCGGCCACCTACAATCCCGAGCAGAACAGCATTTCTTCAAGATGCAATCTGCCACAAACTGGAAGACTAGCTTCCCTTGGAGGGCCAAAGGCCTCCTACAAACTGACACCAGGCACCTGGGCATCTAACTTTACTTACCCCTGGAAACAGGCCATCCTTTGTTCCCAACTCCCTTTACCGGGCACCTGGCCTCGGCCACCTACAATCCCGTACGGAACAGCATTTCTTCCCGATGCAAGCTGCCACAAGCTGGAAGCCTGGCTTCCCATGGAGGGCCAAAGGCCTGCTACAAACTGACATCAGGCACCTGGGCAGCTGACTTTACTAACCCCTGGAAACAGGCCATCATTTGTGCCCAACTCCCTCTGCCGGGCACCTAGCCTCAGCCACCTGCAATCCCGAACGGAACAGGATTTCTTCCAGATGCAAGCTGCCACAAACTGGAAGGCTAGCTTCCCTTGGAGGGCCAAAGGCCTCCTACAAACTGACATCAGGCACCTGGGCAGCTGACTTTACTTACCCCTGGAAACAGGCCATCTTTATGCCCAACTCCCTCTGCCGGGCACCAGGCCTCGGCCACCTACAATCCCGTATGGAACAGGATTTCTTCCAAATGCAAGCTGCCACAAACTGGAAGACTGGCTTCCCTTGGACGGCCAAAGGCCTCCTAAAAACTGACATCAGGCACCTGGGCAGCTGACTTTGCTTACCCCTGGAAACAGGCCATCCTTTGTGCCCAATTTCCTCTGCCGGGCACCTGGCCTCGGCCACCTACAATCCCGAACGGAACAGGATTTCTTCCAGATGCAAGCTGCCACAAGCAGGAAGCCTGGCTTCCCATGGAGGGCCAAAGGCCTCCTACAAACTGACATCAGGCACCTGGGCAGCTGACTTTACTTACCCCTGGAAACAGGCCATCATTTGTGCCCAACTCCCTCTGCCGGTCACCTGGCCTTGGCCACCTACAATCCCGAACGGAACAGGATTTCTTCCAGATGCAAGCTGCCACAGGCTGGAAACCTGGATTCCCATAGAGGGCCAAAGGCCTCCTACAAACTGACATCAGGCACCTGGGCAGCTGACTTTACTTACCCCTCGAAACAGGCCATCATTTCTGCCCAACTCCCTCTGCGGGGCACCTGGCCTCGGCCACCCACAATCCCGAACGGAACAGGATTTCTTCACGATGCAAGCTGCCACAAACTGGAAGACTTGCTTCCCTTGGAGGGCCAAAGGCCTCCTACAAACTGACATCAGGCACCTGGGCAGCTGACTTTACTTACCCCTGGAAACAGGCCATCCTTTGTTCCCAACTGCTGCAGCAGGGCACCAGGCCTCGGCCACCTACAATCCCAAACGGAACAGGACTTCTTCCAGATGCAAGCTGCCACAAACTGGAAG
This sequence comes from Chamaea fasciata, assembly GCF_029207755.1. NCBI lineage: Eukaryota > Metazoa > Chordata > Aves > Passeriformes > Sylviidae > Chamaea > Chamaea fasciata. The sequence goes on from NW_027094388.1 coordinate 82,497, forward strand.
ACTGGCTTCCCTTTGAGGGCCAAAGGCCTCCTACAAACTGACATCAGGCACCTGGGCAGCTGACTTTACTTACCCCTGGAAACAGGCCATCATTTGTGCCCAACTCCCTCTGCCGGGCACCTGGCCTCGGCCACCTACAATCCCGAACGGAACAGGATTTCTTCCAGATGCAAGCTGCCACGAACTGGAAGACTAGTTTCCCTTGAAGGGCCAAAGGCCTCCTACAAACTGACATCAGGCACCTGGGCAGCTGACTTTACTTACCCCTGGAAACAGGCCATCATTTGTGCCCAACTCCCCCTGCCGGGCACCAGGCCTCGGCCACCTACAATCCCAAACGGAACATGATTTCTTCCAGCCGCAAGCTACCACAAGCTGGAAGCCTGGCTTCCCTTGGAGGGCCAAAGGCCTCCTACAAACTGACATCAGGCACCTGGGCAGCTGACTTTACTTACCCCTGGAAACAGGCCATCCTTTGTGCTTAACTATTACTGCCGGGCACCTGGCCTCGGCCACCTACAATCCCGAACAAAACAGGATTTCTTCGCGATGCAAGCTGCCACAATCTGGAAGATTTGCTTGCCTTGGAGGGCCAAAGGCCTGCTACAAACTGACATCAGGCACCTGGGCAGCTGACTTTACTTACCCCTGGAAACAGGCCATCCTTTGTGCCCAATTTCCTCTGCCGGGCACCTGGCCTCGGCCACCTACAATCCCGAACGGAACAGGATTTCTTCGCGATGCAAGCTGCCACTAGCTGGAAGCCTGGCTTCCCATGGAGAGCCAAAGGCCTCCTACAAACTGACATCAGGCACCTGGGCACCTGACATTACTTACCCCTGGAAACAGTCCATCATTTGTGCCCAACTCCCTCTGCCAGGCACCTGGCCTCGGCTACCTACAATCCCGAGCAGAACAGGATTTCTTCCAGATGCAAGCTGCCACAAACTGGAAGACTAGCTGCCCTTGGAGGGCCAAAGGCCTCCTACAAACTGACACCAGGCACCTGTGCAGCTAACTTTACTTACCCCTGGAAAGAGGCCATCCTTTGTTCCCAACTCCCTCTGCCGGGCACCAGGCCTCGGCCACCTACAATCCCGAACGGAACAGCATTTCTTCCAGATGCAAGCTGCCACAAGCTAGCAGCCAGTCTTCCCATGGAGGGCCAAAGGCCTGCTTCAAACTGACATCAGGCACCTGGGCAGCTGACTTTACTTATCTTTGGAAACAGGCCATCTTTGTGCCCAACTCCCTCTGCCGGGCACCAGGCCTCGGCCACCTACAATCCCGAATGGAACAGGATTACTTCCAGATGCAAGGAGCCACAAGCTGGAAGCCTGGCATCCCATGGAGGAACAATAGCCACCTGCAAACTGACATCAGGCACCTGGGCAGCTGACTTTACTTACCCCTGGAAACAGGCCATCCTTTGTGCCCAACTCCCTCTGCCGGGCACCTGGCCTCGGCCACGTATAATCCCGAACGGAACAGGATTTCTTCGAGATGCAAGCTGCCACAAGCTGGAAGCCTGGCTTCCCATGGAGGGCCAAAGGCCTCCTAAAAATTGACATCAGGCACCTGGGCAGCTGACTTTACTTACCCCTGGAAACAGGCCACCCTTTGTGCCCAACTCCCTCTGCCGGGCACCTGGCCTCGGCCACCTACAATCCCGAGCAGAACAGGATTTCTTCCAGATGCAAGCTGCCACAAACTGGAAGACTAGCTGCCCTTGGAGGGCCAAAGGCCTCCTACAAACTGACATCAGGCACCTGGGCAGCTGACTTTACTTACCCCTGGAAACAGGCCATCATTTGTGCCCAACTCCCTCTGCCGGTCACCTGGCCTTGGCCACCTACAATCCCGAACGGAACAGGATTTCTTCCAGATGCAAGCTGCCACAAACTGGAAGACTGGCTTCCCTTGGAGGGCCAAAGGCCTCCTACAAACTGCCATCAGGCACCTGGGCAGCTGACTTTACTTACCTCTGGAAACAGGCCATCCTTTGTGCCCAACTCTTTCTGCCGGGCACATGGCCTCGGACACCTACAATCCCGAACGGAACAGGATTTCTTCGCGATGCAAGCTGCCACAAGCTGGAAGCCTGGCTTCCCATGGATGGCCAAAGGCCTGCTACAAACTGACATCAGGCACCTGGGCAGCTGACTTTACTTACCCCTGGAAACAGGCCATCATTTGTGCCCAACTCCCTCTGCCAGGCACGTGGCATCGGCCACCTACAATCCCGAGCAGAACAGCATTTCTTCAAGATGCAAGCTGCCACAAACTGGAAGACGAGCTTCCCTTGGAGGGCCAAAGGCCTCCTACAAACTGACACCAGGCACCTGGGCAGCTAACTTTACTTACCCCTGGAAACAGGCCATCCTTTGTTCCCAACTCCCTTTACCGGGCACCTGGCCTCGGTCACCTACAATCCCGTACGGAACAGCATTTCTTCGCGATGCAAGCTGCCAAAAGCGGGAAGCCTGGCTTCCCATGGAGGGCCAAAGGCCTGCTACAAAGTGACACCAGGCACCTGGGCAGCTGACTTTACTTACCCCTGGAAACAGGCCATCCTTTGCTCCCAACTCCCTCTGCCGGGCACCTGGCCTCGGCCACCTACAATCCATTACGGAACAGCATTTCTTCCAGATGTAAGCTGCCACAAGCTAGCAGCCAGTCTTCCCATGGAGGGCCAAAGGCCTGCTTCAAACTGACATCAGGCACCTGGGCAGCTGACTTTACTTACCCCTGGAAACAGGCCATCTTTTGTGCCCAACTCCCTCTGCCGGGCACCAGGCCTCGGCCACCTACAATCCCGAACGGAACAGGATTTCTTCCAGATGCAAGCAGCCACAAGCTGGAAGCCTCTCATCCCATGGAGGAACAATACCCACCTGCAAACTGACATCAGGCACCTGGGCAGCTGACTTTACTTACCCCTGGAAACAGGCCATCCTTTGTGCCCAACTCCGTCTGCCGGGCACCTGGCCTCGGCCACCTATAATCCCGAACGGAACAGGATTTCTTCCAGATGCAAGCAGCCACAAGCTGGAAGCCTGGCTTCCCATGGAGGGCCAAAGGCCTCCTACAAACTGACATCAGGCACCTGGGCAGCTGACTTTACTTACCCCTGGAAACAGGCCATCCTTTGTGCCCAACTCCCTCTGCCGGGCACCTGGCCTCGGCCACCTACAATCCCGAATGGAACAGGATTTCTTCCAGATGCAAGCTGCCACAAACTGGAAGACTAGTTTCCCTTGAAGGGCCAAAGGCCTCCTACAAACTGACATCAGGCACCTGGGCAACTGACTTTACTTTCCCCTGGAAACAGGCCATCATTTGTGCCCAACTCCATCTGCCGGTCACCTGGCCTTGGCCACCTACAATCCCGAACGGAACAGGATTTCTTCCAGATGCAAGCTGCCACAGGCTGGAAACCTGGCTTCCCATAGAGGGCCAAAGGCCTCCTACAAACTGACATCAGGCACCTGGGCAGCTGACTTTACTTACCCCTGGAAACAGGCCATCATTTGTGCCGAACTCCCTCTGCCGGGCACCTGGCCTCAGCCATCCACAATCCCGAACGGAACAGGATTTCTTCCAGATGCAAGCTGCCACAAACTGGAAGACTTGCTTCCCTTGGAGGGCCAAAGGCCTCCTACAAAGTGACATCAGGCACCTGGGCAGCTGACTTTACTTACCCCTGGAAACAGGCCATCCTTTGTTCCCAACTGCTACAGCAGGGCACCAAGCCTCGGCCACCTACAATCCCAAACGGAACAGGATTTCTTCAAGATGCAAGCTGCCACAAACTGGAAGACTGGCTTCCCTTGGAGGGCCAAAGGCCTCCTACAAACTGACATCAGGCAGCTGGGCAGCTGACTTTACTTACCTCTGGAAACAGGCCATCCTTTGTGCCCAACTCTTTCTGCCGAGCACCTGGTTTCGGCCACCTACAATCCCGAACGGAACAGGATTTCTTCGCGATGCAAGCTGCCACAAGCTGGAAGCCTGGCTTCCCTTGGAGGGCCAAAGGCCTCCTACAAACTGACATCAGGCACCTGGGCAGCTGACTTTACTTACCCTTGGAAACAGGCCATCTTTATGCCAACTCCCTCTGCCGGTCACCTGGCCTTAGCCACCTACAATCCCGAACGGAACAGGATTTCTTCCAGATGCAAGCTGCCACAAACTGGAAGACTGGCTTCCCTTGGAGGGCCAAAGGCCTCCTACAAACTGACATCAGGCACCTGGGCAGCTGACTTTACTTACCCCTGGAAACAGGCCATCATTTGTGCCCAACTCCCTATGCCAGGCACGTGGCATCGGCCACCTACAATCCCGAGCAGAACAGCATTTCTTCAAGATGCAAGCTGCCACAAACTGGAAGACTAGCTTCCCTTGGAGGGCCAAAGGCCTCCTACAAACTGACATCAGGCACCTGGGCAGCTAACTTTACTTACCCTGGAAACAGGCCATCCTTTGTGCCCAACTCCCTTTACCGGGCACCTGGACTCGGCCACCTACAATCCCGTACGGAACAGCATTTCTTCCCGATGCAAGCTGCCACAAGCTGGAAGCCTGGCTTCCCATGGAGGGCCAAAGGCCTGCTACAAACTGACATCAGACACCTGGGCAGCTGACTTTACTAACCCCTGGAAACAGGCCATCATTTGTGCTCAACTCCCTCTGCCGGGCACCTGGCCTCGGCCACCTGCAATCCCGAACGGAACAGGATTTCTTCCAGATGCAAGCTGCCACAAACTGGAAGCCTGGCTTCCCATGGAGGGCCAAAGGCCTCCTAAAAACTGACATCAGGCACCTGGGCAGCTGACTTTACTTACCCCTGGAAACAGGCCATCCTTTGTGCCCAACTCCGTCTGCCGGGCACCTGGCCTCGGCCACCTCTAATCCAGAACGGAACAGGATTTCTTCGAGATGCAAGCTGCCACAAGCTGGAAGCCTGGCTTCCCATGGAGGGCCAAAGGCCTCCTACAAACTGACATCAGGCACCTGGGCAGCTGACTTTACTTACCCCTGGAAACAGGCCATCCTTTGTTCCCAACTCCCTCAGCAGGGCACCTGGCCTCGGCCACCTACAATCCCGAATGGAACAGGATTTCTCCCAGATGCAAGCTGCCACAAACTGGAAGACTAGTTTCCCTTGAAGGGCCAAAGGCCTCCTACAAACTGACATCAGGCACCTGGGCAGCTGACTTTACTTACCCCTGGAAACAGGCCATCATTTGTGCCCAACTCCCTCTGCCGGTCACCTGGCCTTGGCCACCTACAATCCCGAATGGAACAGGATTTCTTCCAGATGCAAGCTGCCACAAACTGGAAGACTGGCTTCCCTTGGAGGGCCAAAGGCCTCCTACAAACTGACATCAGGCACCTGGGCAGCTGACTTTACTTACCTCTGGAAACAGGCCATCCTTTGTGCCCAACTCTTTCTGCCGGGCACCTGGCCTCCGACACCTACAATCCCGAACGGAACAGGATTTCTTCGCGATGCAAGCTGCCACAAGCTGGAAGCCTGGCTTCCCATGGAGGGCCAAAGGCCTGCTACAAACTGACATCAGGCACCGTTGCAGCTGACTTTACTTACCCCTGGAAACAGGCCATCATTTGTGCCCAACTCCCTCTGCCAGGCACGTGGCATCGGCCACCTACAATCCCGAGCAGAACAGCATTTCTTCAAGATGCAAGCTGCCACAAACTGGAAGACTAGCTTCCCTTGGAGGGCCAAAGGCCTCCTACAAACTGACACCAGGCACCTGGGCAGCTAACTTTACTTACCCCTGGAAACAGGCCATCCTTTGTTCCCAACTGCTGCAGCAGGGCACCAGGCCTCGGCCACCTACAATCCCAAACGGAACAGGATTTCTTCCAGATGCAAGCTGCCACAAACTGGAAGACTGGCTTCCCTTTGAGGGCCAAAGGCCTCCTACAAACTGACATCAGGCACCTGGGCAGCTGACTTTACTTACCCCTGGAAACATGCCATCCTTTGTGCCCAACTCTTTCTGCCGGGCACCTGGCCTCGGCCACCTACAATCCCGAATGGAACAGGATTTCTTCCAGATGCAAGCTGCCACAAACTGGAAGACTAGTTTCCCTTGAAGGGCCAAAGGCCTCCTACAAACTGACATCAGGCACCTGGGCAGCTGACTTTACTTACCCCTGGAAACAGGCCATCATTTGTGCCCAACTCCCTCTGCCGGGCACCAGGCCTCGGCCACCTACAATCCCAAACGGAACATGATTTCTTCCAGATGCAAGCTGCCACAGGCTGGAAACCTGGCTTCCCATAGAGGGCCAAAGGCCTCCTACAAACTGACATCAGGCACCTGGGCAGCTGACTTTACTTACCCCTGGAAACAGGCCATCATTTGTGCCCAACTCCCTCTGCCAGGCACCTGGCCTCGGCCACCTACAATCCCGAGAAGAACAGCATTTCTTCAAGATGCAAGCTGCCACAAACTGGAAGACTAGATTGCCTTGGAGGGCCAAAGGCCTCCTACAAACTGACATCAGGCACCTGGGCAGCTGACTTTACTTACGCCTGGAAACAGGCCATCCTTTGTGCCCAACTCTTTCTGCCGGGCACCTGGCCTCGGACACCTACAATCCCGAACAGAACAGGATTTCTTCGCGATGCAAGCTGCCACAATCTGGAAGACTTTCTTGCCTTGCAGGGCCAAAGGCCTCCTACAAACTGACATCAGGCACCTGGGCAGCTGACTTTACTTACCCCTGGAAACAGGCCATCCTTTGTTCCCAACTCCCTTAGCCGGGCACCAGGCCTCGGCCACCTACAATCCCGAATGGAACAGGATTTCTTCCAGATGCAAGCTGCCACAAACTGGAAGACTAGTTTCCCTTGAAGGGTCAAAGGCCTCCTACAAACTGACATCAGGCACCTGGGCAGCTGACTTTACTTACCCCTGGAAACAGGCCATCATTTGTGCCCAACTCCCTCTGCCGGGCACCAGGCCTCGGCCACCTACAATCCCAAACGGAACATGATTTCTTCCAGATGCAAGCTGCCACAAACTGGAAGCCTGGCTTCCCTTAGAGGGCCAAAGGCCTGCTACAAACTGACATCAGGCACCTGGGCAGCTGACTTTACTTACCCCTGGAAACAGTCCATCATTTGTGCCCAACTCCCTCTGCCAGGCACCAGGCCTCGGCCACCTATAATCCCGAGCAGAACAGGATTTCTTCCAGATGCAAGCTGCCACAAAATGGAAGACTAGCTGCCCTTGGAGGGCCAAAGGCCTCCTACAAACTGACACCAGGCACCTTTGCAGCTAACTTCACTTACCCCTGGAAAGAGGTCATCCTTTGTTCCCAACTCCCTCTGCCGGGCACCTGGCCTCGGCCACCTTCAATCCCGAACGGAACAGCATTTCTTCCAGATGTAAGCTGCCACAAGCTAGCAGCCAGTCTTCCCATGGAGGGCCAAAGGCCTGCTTCAAACTGACATCAGGCACCTGGGCAGCTGACTTTACTTACCCCTGGAAACAGGCCATCTTTTGTGCCCAACTCCCTCTGCCGGGCACCAGGCCTCGGCCACCTACAATCCCGAACGGAACAGGATTACTTCCAGATGCAAGCAGCCACAAGCTGGAAGCCTGGCATCCCATGGAGGAACAATAGCCACCTGCAAACTGACATCAGGCACCTGGGCAGCTGACTTTACTTACCCCTGGAAACAGGCCATCATTTGTGCCCAACTCCCTATGCCAGGCACGTGGCATCGGCCACCTACAATCCCGAGCAGAACAGCATTTCTTCAAGATGCAAGCTGCCACAAACTGGAAGACTAGCTTCCCTTGGAGGGCCAAAGGCCTCCTACAAACTGACACCAGGCACCTGGGCAGCTAACTTTACTTACCCCTGGAAACAGGCCATCCTTTGTTCCCAACTCCCTTTACCGGGCACCTGGCCTCGGCCACCTACAATCCCGTACGGAACAGCATTTCTTCCCGATGCAAGCTGCCACAAGCTGGAAGCCTGGCTTCCCATGGAGGGCCAAAGGCCTGCTACAAACTGACATCAGGCACCTGGGCAGCTGACTTTACTTACCCCTGGAAACAGGCCATCCTTTGTGCCCAACTCCGTCTGCCGGGCACCTGGCCTCGGCCACCTATAATCCCGAACGGAACAGGATTTCTTCGAGATGCAAGCTGCCACAAGCTGGAAGCCTGGCTTCCCATGGAGGGCCAAAGGCCTCCTACAAACTGACATCAGGCACCTGGGCAGCTGACTTTACTTACCCCTGGAAACAGGCCATCCTTTGTTCCCAACTCCCTCAGCAGGGCACCTGGCCTCGGCCACCTACAATCCCGAATGGAACAGGATTTCTCCCAGATGCAAGCTGCCACAAACTGGAAGACTAGTTTCCCTTGAAGGGCCAAAGGCCTCCTACAAACTGACATCAGGCACCTGGGCAGCTGACTTTACTTACCCCTGGAAACAGGCCATCATTTGTGCCCAACTCCCTCTGCCGGTCACCTGGCCTTGGCCACCTACAATCCCGAACGGAACAGGATTTCTTCGCGATGCAAGCTGCCACAAGCTGGAAGCCTGGCTTCCCATGGAGGGCCAAAGGCCTGCTACAAACTGACATCAGGCACCTGGGCAGCTGACTTTACTTACCCCTGGAAACAGGCCATCATTTGTGCCCAACTTCCTCTGCCAGGCACGTGGCATCGGCCACCTACAATCCCGAGCAGAACAGCATTTCTTCAAGATGCAATCTGCCACAAACTGGAAGACTAGCTTCCCTTGGAGGGCCAAAGGCCTCCTACAAACTGACACCAGGCACCTGGGCATCTAACTTTACTTACCCCTGGAAACAGGCCATCCTTTGTTCCCAACTCCCTTTACCGGGCACCTGGCCTCGGCCACCTACAATCCCGTACGGAACAGCATTTCTTCCCGATGCAAGCTGCCACAAGCTGGAAGCGTGGCTTCCCATGGAGGGCCAAAGGCCTGCTACAAACTGACATCAGGCACCTGGGCAGCTGACTTTACTAACCCCTGGAAACAGGCCATCATTTGTGCCCAACTCCCTCTGCCGGGCACCTAGCCTCGGCCACCTGCAATCCCGAACGGAACAGGATTTCTTCCAGATGCAAGCTGCCACAAACTGGAAGGCTAGCTTCCCTTGGAGGGCCAAAGGCCTCCTACAAACTGACATCAGGCACCTGGGCAGCTGACTTTACTTACCCCTGGAAACAGGCCATCTTTATGCCCAACTCCCTCTGCCGGGCACCAGGCCTCGGCCACCTACAATCCCGTATGGAACAGGATTTCTTCCAAATGCAAGCTGCCACAAACTGGAAGACTGGCTTCCCTTGGACGGCCAAAGGCCTCCTAAAAACTGACATCAGGCACCTGGGCAGCTGACTTTGCTTACCCCTGGAAACAGGCCATCCTTTGTGCCCAATTTCCTCTGCCGGGCACCTGGCCTCGGCCACCTACAATCCCGAACGGAACAGGATTTCTTCCAGATGCAAGCTGCCACAAGCAGGAAGCCTGGCTTCCCATGGAGGGCCAAAGGCCTCCTACAAACTGACATCAGGCACCTGGGCAGCTGACTTTACTTACCCCTGGAAACAGGCCATCATTTGTGCCCAACTCCCTCTGCCGGTCACCTGGCCTTGGCCACCTACAATCCCGAACGGAACAGGATTTCTTCCAGATGCAAGCTGCCACAGGCTGGAAACCTGGCTTCCCATAGAGGGCCAAAGGCCTCCTACAAACTGACATCAGGCACCTGGGCAGCTGACTTTACTTACCCCTGGAAACAGGCCATCATTTGTGCCCAACTCCCTCTGCGGGGCACCTGGCCTCGGCCACCCACAATCCCGAACGGAACAGGATTTCTTCACGATGCAAGCTGCCACAAACTGGAAGACTTGCTTCCCTTGGAGGGCCAAAGGCCTCATACAAACTGACATCAGGCACCTGGGCAGCTGACTTTACTTACCCCTGGAAACAGGCCATCCTTTGTGCCCAACTCCCTCTGCCGGGCACCTGGCCTCGGCCACCTACAATCCCGAACGGAACAGGATTTCTTCGCGATGCAAGCTGCCACTAGCTGGAAGCCTGGCTTCCCATGGAGAGCCAAAGGCCTCCTACAAACTGACATCAGGCACCTGGGCACCTGACATTACTTACCCCTGGAAACAGTCCATCATTTGTGCCCAACTCCCTCTGCCAGGCACCTGGCCTCGGCCACCTACAATCCCGAGCAGAACAGGATTTCTTCGCGATGCAAGCTGCCACAAACTGGAAGACTAGCTGCCCTTGGAGGGCCAAAGGCCTCCTACAAACTGACACCAGGCACCTGTGCAGCTAACTTTACTTACCCCTGGAAAGAGGCCATCCTTTGTTCCCAACTCCCTCTGCCGGGTACCAGGCCTCGGCCACCTACAATCCCGAACGGAACAGCATTTCTTCCAGATGCAAGCTGCCACAAGCTAGCAGCCAGTCTTCCCATGGAGGGCCAAAGGCCTGCTTCAAACTGACATCAGGCACCTGGGCAGCTGACTTTACTTATCTTTGGAAACAGGCCATCTTTTGTGCCCAACTCCCTCTGCCGGGCACCAGGCCTCAGCCACCTACAATCCCGAACGGAACAGGATTACTTCCAGATGCAAGCAGCCACAAGCTGGAAGCCTGGCATCCCATGGAGGAACAATAGCCACCTGCAAACTGACATCAGGCACCTGGGCAGCTGACTTTACTTACCCCTGGAAACAGGCCATCCTTTGTGCCCAACTCCGTCTGCCGGGCACCTGGCCTCGGCCACGTATAATCCCGAACGGAACAGGATTTCTTCGAGATGCAAGCTGCCACAAGCTGGAAGCCTGGCTTCCCATGGAGGGCCAAAGGCCTCCTAAAAATTGACATCAGGCACCTGGGCAGCTGACTTTACTTACCCCTGGAAACAGGCCATCCTTTGTGCCCAACTCCCTCTGCCGGGCACCTGGCCTCGGCCACCTACAATCCCGAGCAGAACAGGATTTCTTCCAGATGCAAGCTGCCACAAACTGGAAGACTAGCTGCCCTTGGAGGGCCAAAGGCCTCCTACAAACTGACATCAGGCACCTGGGCAGCTGACTTTACTTACCCCTGGAAACAGGCCATCATTTGTGCCCAACTCCCTCTGCCGGTCACCTGGCCTTGGCCACCTACAATCCCGAACGGAACAGGATTTCTTCCAGATGCAAGCTGCCACAAACTGGAAGACTGGCTTCCCTTGGAGGGCCAAAGGCCTCCTACAAACTGCCATCAGGCACCTGGGCAGCTGACTTTACTTACCTCTGGAAACAGGCCATCCTTTGTGCCCAACTCTTTCTGCCGGGCACAGGGCCTCGGACACCTACAATCCCGAACGGAACAGGATTTCTTCGCGATGCAAGCTGCCACAAGCTGGAAGCCTGGCTTCCCATGGATGGCCAAAGGCCTGCTACAAACTGACATCAGGCACCTGGGCAGCTGACTTTACTTACCCCTGGAAACAGGCCATCATTTGTGCCCAACTCCCTCTGCCAGGCACGTGGCATCGGCCACCTACAATCCCGAGCAGAACAGCATTTCTTCAAGATGCAAGCTGCCACAAACTGGAAGACGAGCTTCCCTTGGAGGGCCAAAGGCCTCCTACAAACTGACACCAGGCACCTGGGCAGCTAACTTTACTTACCCCTGGAAACAGGCCATCCTTTGTTCCCAACTCCCTTTACCGGGCACCTGGCCTCGGTCACCTACAATCCCGTACGGAACAGCATTTCTTCGCGATGCAAGCTGCCAAAAGCGGGAAGCCTGGCTTCCCATGGAGGGCCAAAGGCCTGCTACAAAGTGACACCAGGCACCTGGGCAGCTGACTTTACTTACCCCTGGAAACAGGCCATCCTTTGCTCCCAACTCCCTCTGCCGGGCACCTGGCCTCGGCCACCTACAATCCATTACGGAACAGCATTTCTTCCAGATGTAAGCTGCCACAAGCTAGCAGCCAGTCTTCCCATGGAGGGCCAAAGGCCTGCTTCAAACTGACATCAGGCACCTGGGCAGCTGACTTTACTTACCCCTGGAAACAGGCCATCTTTTGTGCCCAACTCCCTCTGCCGGGCACCAGGCCTCGGCCACCTACAATCCCGAACGGAACAGGATTTCTTCCAGATGCAAGCAGCCACAAGCTGGAAGCCTCTCATCCCATGGAGGAACAATACCCACCTGCAAACTGACATCAGGCACCTGGGCAGCTGACTTTACTTACCCCTGGAAACAGGCCATCCTTTGTGCCCAACTCCGTCTGCCGGGCACCTGGCCTCGGCCACCTATAATCCCGAACGGAACAGGATTTCTTCCAGATGCAAGCTGCCACAAGCTGGAAGCCTGGCTTCCCATGGAGGGCCAAAGGCCTCCTACAAACTGACATCAGGCACCTGGGCAGCTGACTTTACTTACCCCTGGAAACAGGCCATCCTTTGTGCCCAACTCCCTCTGCCGGGCACCTGGCCTCGGCCACCTACAATCCCGAATGGAACAGGATTTCTTCCAGATGCAAGCTGCCACAAACTGGAAGACTAGTTTCCCTTGAAGGGCCAAAGGCCTCCTACAAACTGACATCAGGCACCTGGGCAACTGACTTTACTTTCCCCTGGAAACAGGCCATCATTTGTGCCCAACTCCATCTGCCGGTCACCTGGCCTTGGCCACCTACAATCCCGAACGGAACAGGATTTCTTCCAGATGCAAGCTGCCACAGGCTGGAAACCTGGCTTCCCATAGAGGGCCAAAGGCCTCCTACAAACTGACATCAGGCACCTGGGCAGCTGACTTTACTTACCCCTGGAAACAGGCCATCATTTGTGCCGAACTCCCTCTGCCGGGCACCTGGCCTCAGCCATCCACAATCCCGAACGGAACAGGATTTCTTCCAGATGCAAGCTGCCACAAACTGGAAGACTTGCTTCCCTTGGAGGGCCAAAGGCCTCCTACAAAGTGACATCAGGCACCTGGGCAGCTGACTTTACTTACCCCTGGAAACAGGCCATCCTTTGTTCCCAACTGCTACAGCAGGGCACCAAGCCTCGGCCACCTACAATCCCAAACGGAACAGGATTTCTTCAAGATGCAAGCTGCCACAAACTGGAAGACTGGCTTCCCTTGGAGGGCCAAAGGCCTCCTACAAACTGACATCAGGCAGCTGGGCAGCTGACTTTACTTACCTCTGGAAACAGGCCATCATTTGTGCCCAACTCTTTCTGCCGAGCACCTGGCGTCGGACACCTACAATCCCGAACGGAACAGGATTTCTTCGCGATGCAAGCTGCCACAAGCTGGAAGCCTGGCTTCCCTTGGAGGGCCAAAGGCCTCCTACAAACTGACATCAGGCACCTGGGCAGCTGACTTTACTTACCCTTGGAAACAGGCCATCTTTATGCCAACTCCCTCTGCCGGGCACCAGGCCTCGGCCACCTACAATCCCGTATGGAACAGGATTTCTTCCAAATGCAAGCTGCCACAAACTGGAAGACTGGCTTCCCTTGGAGGGCCAAAGGCCTGCTACAAACTGACATCAGGCACCTGGGCAGCTGACTTTACTTACCCCTGGAAACAGGCCATCTTTTGTGCCCAACTCCCTCTGCCGGGCACCTGGCCTCGGCCACCTACAATCCCGAACGGAACAGGATTACTTCCAGATGCAAGCAGCCACAAGCTGGAAGCCTGGAATCCCATGGAGGAACAATAGCCACCTGCAAACTGACATCAGGCACCTGGGCAGCTGACTTTACTTACCCCTGGAAACAGTCCATCATTTGTGCCCAACTCCCTCTGCCAGGCACCAGGCCTCGGCCACCTACAATCCCGAGCAGAACAGGATTTCTTCCAGATGCAAGCTGCCACAAACTGGAAGACTAGCTGCCCTTGGAGGGCCAAAGGCCTCCTACAAACTGACACCAGGCACCTGTGCAGCTAACTTTACTTACCCCTGGAAAGAGGCCATCCTTTGTTCCCAACTCCCTCTGCCGGGCACCAGGCCTCGGCCACCTACAATCCCGAACGGAACAGCATTTCTTCCAGATGCAAGCTGCCACAAGCTAGCAGCCAGTCTTCCCATGGAGGGCCAAAGGCCTGCTTCAAACTGACATCAGGCACCTGGGCAGCTGACTTTACTTATCCATGGAAACAGGCCATCTTTTGTGCCCAACTCCCTCTGCCGGGCACCAGGCCTCGGCCACCTACAATCCCGAACGGAACAGGATTACTTCCAGATGCAAGCAGCCACAAGCTGGAAGCCTGGCATCCCATGGAGGAACAATAGCCACCTGCAAACTGACATCAGGCACCTGGGCAGCTGACTTTACTTACCCCTGGAAACAGGCCATCCTTTGTGCCAAACTCCCTCTGCCGGGCACCTGGCCCTGGCCTCCTACAATCCCGAATGGAACAGGATTTCTTCCAGATGCAAGCTGCCACAAACTGGAAGACTAGTTTCCCTTGAAGGGCCAAAGGCCTCCTACAAACTGACATCAGGCACCTGGGCAGCTGACTTTACTTACCCCTGGAAACAGGCCATCCTTTGTGCCCAACTCCGTCTGCCGGGCACCTGGCCTCGGCCACCTATAATCCCGAACGGAACAGGATTTCTTCGAGATGCAAGCTGCCACAAGCTGGAATCCTGGTTTCCCATGGAGGGCCAAAGGCCTCCTACAAACTGACATCAGGCACCTGGGCAGCTGACTTTACTTACCCCTGGAAACAGGCCATCCTTTGTTCCCAACTCCCTCAGCAGGGCACCTGGCCTCGGCCACCTACAATCCCGAATGGAACAGGATTTCTCCCAGATGCAAGCTGCCACAAACTGGAAGACTAGTTTCCCTTGAAGGGCCAAAGGCCTCCTACAAACTGACATCAGGCACCTGGGCAGCTGACTTTACTTACCCCTGGAAACAGGCCATCATTTGTGCCCAACTCCCTCTGCCGGTCACCTGGCCTTGGCCACCTACAATCCCGAACGGAACAGGATTTCTTCGCGATGCAAGCTGCCACAAGCTGGAAGCCTGGCTTCCCTTGGAGGGCCAAAGGCCTCCTACAAACTGACATCAGGCACCTGGGCAGCTGACTTTACTTTCCTCTGGAAACAGGCCATCCTTTGTGCCCAACTCTTTCTGCCGGGCACCTGGCCTCCGACACCTACAATCCCGAACGGAACAGGATTTCTTCGCGATGCAAGCTGCCACAAGCTGGAAGCCTGGCTTCCCATGGAGGGCCAAAGGCCTGCTACAAACTGACATCAGGCACCTGGGCAGCTGACTTTACTTACCCCTGGAAACAGGCCATCATTTGTGCCCAACTTCCTCTGCCAGGCACGTGGCATCGGCCACCTACAATCCCGAGCAGAACAGCATTTCTTCAAGATGCAATCTGCCACAAACTGGAAGACTAGCTTCCCTTGGAGGGCCAAAGGCCTCCTACAATCTGACACCAGGCACCTGGGCATCTAACTTTACTTACCCCTGGAAACAGGCCATCCTTTGTTCCCAACTCCCTTTACCGGGCACCTGGCCTCAACCACCTACAATCCCGTACGGAACAGCATTTCTTCCCGATGCAAGCTGCCACAAGCTGGAAGCCTGGCTTCCCATGGAGGGCCAAAGGCCTGCTACAAACTGACATCAGGCACCTGGGCAGCTGACTTTACTAACCCCTGGAAACAGGCCATCATTTGTGCCCAACTCCCTCTGCCGGGCACCTAGCCTCGGCCACCTGCAATCCCGAACGGAACAGGATTTCTTCCAGATGCAAGCTGCCACAAACTGGAAGGCTAGCTTCCCTTGGAGGGCCAAAGCCTCCTACAAACTGACATCAGGCACCTGGGCAGCTGACTTTACTTACCCCTGGAAACAGGCCATCTTTATGCCCAACTCCCTTTACCGGGCACCTGGCCTCGGCCACCTACAATCCCGTACGGAACAGCATTTCTTCCAAATGCAAGCTGCCACAAACTGGAAGCCTGGCTTCCCATGGACGGCCAAAGGCCTCCTAAAAACTGACATCAGGCACCTGGGCAGCTGACTTTGCTTACCCCTGGAAACAGGCCATCCTTTGTGCCCAATTTCCTCTGCCGGGCACCTGGCCTCGGCCACCTACAATCCCGAACGGAACAGGATTTCTTCCAGATGCAAGCTGCCACAAGCAGGAAGCCTGGCTTCCCATGGAGGGCCAAAGGCCTCCTACAAACTGATTCAAGGCACCTGGGCAGCTGACTTTACTTACCCCTCGAAACAGGCCATCATTTGTGCCCAACTCCCTCTGCCGGTCACCTGGCCTTGGCCACCTACAATCCCGAACGGAACAGGATTTCTTCCAGATGCAAGCTGCCACAGGCTGGAAACCTGGCTTCCCATAGAGGGCCAAAGGCCTCCTACAAACTGACATCAGGCACCTGGGCAGCTGACTTTACTTACCCTTGGAAACAGGCCATCATTTGTGCCCAACTCCCTCTGCGGGGCACCTGGCCCTCGGCCACCCACAATCCCGAACGGAACAGGATTTCTTCACGATGCAAGCTGCCACAAACTGGAAGACTTGCTTCCCTTGGAGGGCCAAAGGCCTCCTACAAACTGACATCAGGCACCTGGGCAGCTGACTTTACTTACCCCTGGAAACAGGCCATCCTTTGTTCCCAACTGCTGCAGCAGGGCACCAGGCCTCGGCCACCTACAATCCCAAACGGAACAGGACTTCTTCCAGATGCAAGCTGCCACAAACTGGAAGACTGCTTCCCTTTGAGGGCCAAAGGCCTCCTACAAACTGACATCAGGCACCTGGGCAGCTGACTTTACTTACCCCTGGAAACAGGCCATCATTTGTGCCCAACTCCCTCTGCCGGGCACCTGGCCTCGGCCACCTACAATCCCGAACGGAACAGGATTTCTTCCAGATGCAAGCTGCCACGAACTGGAAGATTAGTTTCCCTTGAAGGGCCAAAGGCCTCCTACAAACTGACATCAGGCACCTGGGCAGCTGACTTTACTTACCCCTGGAAACAGGCCATCCTTTGTGCTTAACTATTACTGCCGGGCACCTGGCCTCGGCCACCTACAATCCCGAACAAAACAGGATTTCTTCGCGATGCAAGCTGCACAATCTGGAAGATTTGCTTGCCTTGGAGGGCCAAAGGCCTGCTACAAACTGACATCAGGCACCTGGGCAGCTGACTTTACTTACCCCTGGAAACAGGCCATCTTTTGTGCCCAACTCCCTCTGCCGGGCACCTGGCCTCGGCCACTACAATCCCGAACGGAACAGGATTACTTCCAGATGCAAGCAGCCACAAGCTGGAAGCCTGGCATCCCATGGAGGAACAATAGCCACCTGCAAACTGACATCAGGCACCTGGGCAGCTGACTTTACTTACCCCTGGAAACAGGCCATCCTTTGTGCCAAACTCCCTCTGCCGGGCACCTGGCCCTGGCCTCCTACAATCCCGAATGGAACAGGATTTCTTCCAGATGCAAGCTGCCACAAACTGGAAGACTAGTTTCCCTTGAAGGGCCAAAGGCCTCCTACAAACTGACATCAGGCACCTGGGCAGCTGACTTTACTTACCCCTGGAAACAGGCCATCATTTGTGCCCTACTCCCTCTGCCGGTCACCTGGCCTTGGCCACCTACAATCCCGAACGGAACAGGATTTCTTCCAGATGCAAGCTGCCACAAACTGGAAGACTGGCTTCCCTTGGAGGGCCAAAGGCCTCCTACAAACTGCCATCAGGCACCTGGGCAGCTGACTTTACTTACCTCTGGAAACAGGCCATCCTTTGTGCCCAACTCCCTCTGCCGGGCACCTGGCCTCGACACCTACAATCCTGAACGGAACAGGATTTCTTCGCGATGCAAGCTGCCACAAGCTGGAAGCCTGGCTTCCCATGGAGGGCCAAAGGCTTGCTACAAACTGCCATCAGGCACCTGGGCAGCTGACTTCACTTACGCCTGGAAACAGGCCATCATTTGTGCCGAACTCCCTCTGCCGGGCACCTGGCCTCGGCCACCCACAATCCCGAACGGAACAGGATTTCTTCCAGATGCAAGCTGCCACAAACTGGAAGACTTGCTTCCCTTGGAGGGCCAAAGGCCTCCTACAAACTGACATCAGGCACCTGGGCAGCTGACTTTACTTACCCCTGGAAACAGGCCATCCTTTGTTCCCAACTGCTACAGCAGGGCACCAGCCTCGGCCACCTACAATCCCAAACGGAACAGGATTTCTTCAAGATGCAAGCTGCCACAAACTGGAAGACTGGCTTCCCTTGGAGGGCCAAAGGCCTCCTACAAACTGACATCAGGCACCTGGGCAGCTGACTTTACTTACCTTTGGAAACAGGCCATCCTTTGTGCCCAACTCTTTCTGCCGAGCACCTGGCGTCGGACACCTACAATCCCGAACGGAACAGGATTTCTTCGCAATGCAAGCTGCCACAAGCTGGAAGCCTGGCTTCCCATGGAGGGCCAAAGGCCTGCTACAAACTGACATCAGGCATCTGGGCAGCTGACTTTACTTACCCCAGGAAACAGGCCCTCATTTGTGCCCAACTCCCACAGCCGGGCACCAGGCCTCGGTCACCTACGATCCCAAACGGAACAGGATTTCTTCCAGATGCAAGCTGCCACAAGATGGAAGCTTGGCTTCCCACGGAGGGTCAAAGGCCTCCTACAAACTGACATCAGGCACCTGGGCAGCTGACTTTACTAACCCCTGGAAACAGGCCATCATTTGTGCCCAACTCCCTCTGCCGGGCCCCTGGCCTCGGCCACCCGCAATCCCGAACGGAACAGGATTTCTTCGCGATGCAAGCTGCCACAAACTGGAAGACTTGCTTCCCTTGGAGGGCCAAAGGCCTCCTACAAACTGACATCAGGCACCTGGGCAGCTGACTTTACTTACTCCTGGAAACAGCCCATCCTTTGTTCCCAACTCCTGCAGCAGGGCACCAGGCCTCGGCCACCTACAATCCCAACGGAACAGGATTTCTTCGCGATGCAAGCTGCCACAAGCTAGAAGCCTGGCTTCCCATGGAGAGCCAAAGGCCTCCTACAAACTGACATCAGGCACCTGGGCAGCTGACTTTACTTACCCCTGGAAACAGTCCATCATTTGTGCCCTACTCCCTCTGCCAGGCACCAGGCCTCGGCCACCTACAATCCCGAGCAGAACAGGATTTCTTCCAGATGCAAGCTGCCACAAACTGGAAGACTTGCTGCCCTTGGAGGGCCAAAGAGCTCCTACAAACTGACACCAGGCACCTGGGCAGCTGACTTTACTTACCCCTGGAAACAGGCCATCCTTTGTGCCCAACTCCCTCTGCCGGGCACCTGGCCTCGGCCACCTACAATCCCGAACGGAACAGCATATCTTCCAGATGCAAGCAGCCACAAGCTGGAAGCCAGTCTTCCCATGGAGGGCCAAAGGCCTGCTTCAAACTGACATCAGGCACCTGGGCAGCTGACTTTACTTACCCCTGGAAACAGGCCATCTTTTGTGCCTAACTCCCTCTGCCGGGCACCAGGCCTCGGCCACCTACAATCCCGAACGGAACAGGATTACATCCAGATGCAAGCAGCCACAAGCTGGAAGCCTGGCATCCCATGGAGGAACAATAGCCACCTGCAAACTGACATCAGGCACCTGGGCAGCTGACTTTACTTACCCCTGGAAACAGGCCATCCTTTGTGCCCAACTCCGTCTGCCGGGCACCTGGCCTCGGCCACCTATAATCCCGAACGGAACAGGATTTCTTCCAGATGCAAGCTGCCACAAGCTGGAAGCCTGGCTTCCCATGGAGGGCCAAAGGCCTCCTACAAACTGACATCAGGCACCTGGGCAGCTGACTTTACTTACCCCTGGAAACAGGCCATCCTTTGTGCCCAACTCCCTCTGCCGGGCACCTGGCCTCGGCACCTACAATCCCGAATGGAACAGGATTTCTTCCAGATGCAAGCTGCCACAAACTGGAAGACTAGTTTCCCTTGAAAGGCCAAAGGCCTCCTACAAACTGACATCAGGCACCTGGGCAGCTGACTTTACTTACCCCTGGAAACAGGCCATCATTTGTGCCCAACTCCCTATGCCGGTCACCTGGCCTTGGCCACCTACAATCCCGAACGGAACAGGATTTCTTCCAGATGCAAGCTGCCACAGGCTGGAAACCTGGCTTCCCATAGAGGGCCAAAGGCCTCCTACAAACTGACATCAGGCACCTGGGCAGCTGACTTTACTTACCCCTGGAAACAGGCCATCATTTGTGCCGAACTCCCTCTGCCGGGCACCTGGCCTTGGCCACCCACAATCCCGAACGGAACTGGATTTCTTCACGATGCAAGCTGCCACAAACTGGAAGACTTGCTTCCCTTGGAGGGCCAAAGGCCTCCTACAAACTGACATCAGGCACCTGGGCAGCTGACTTTACTTACCCCTGGAAACAGGCCATCCTTTGTTCCCAACTGCTGCAGCAGGGCACCAGGCCTCGGCCACCTACAATCCAGAACGGAACAGGATTTCTTCAAGATGCAAGCTGCCACAAACTGAAGACTTGCTTCCCTTGGAGGGCCAAAGGCCTGCTACAAACTGACATCAGGCACCTGGCAGCTGACTTTACTTACCCCAGGAAACAGGCCCTCATTTGTGCCCAACTCCCACAGCCGGGCACCAGGCCTCGGTCACCTACGATCCCAAACGGAACAGGATTTCTTCCAGATGCAAGCTGCCACAAGTTGGAAGCTTGGCTTCCCACGGAGGGCCAAAGGCCTCCTACAAACTGACATCAGGCACCTGGGCAGCTGACTTTACTTACTCCTGGAAACAGGCCATCCTTTGTTCCCAACTCCTGCAGCAGGGCACCAGGCCTCGGCCACCTACAATCCCAAACGGAACAGGATTTCTTCCAGATGCAAGCAGCCACAAGATGGAAACCTGGCTTCCCATGGAAGGCAAAAGGCCTGCTACAAACTGATTCAAGGCACCTGGGCAGCTGACTTTACTAACCCCTGGAAACAGGCCATCATTTGTGCCCAACTCCCTCTGCCGGGCACTTGGCCTCGGCCACCTACAATCTCGAACGGAACAGGATTTCTTCCAGATGCAAGCTGCCACAAACTGGAAGATTAGCTTCCCTTGGAGGGCCAAAGGCCTGCTACAAACTGACATCAGGCACCTGGGCAGCTGACTTTACTTACCCCTGGAAACAGGTTCTCATTTGTGCCCAACTCCCACATCCGGGCACCAGGCCTCGGTCACCTACGATCCCAAACGGAACAGGATTTCTTCCAGATGCAAGCTGCCACAAGCTGGAAGCCTGGCTTCCATGGAGGGCCAAAGGCCTCCTACAAACTGACATCAGGCACCTGGGCAGCTGACTTTACTTACCCCTGGAAACAGGCCATCCTTTGTTCCCAACTCCTGCAGCAGGGCACAAGGCCTCGGCCACCTACAATCCCAAATGGAACAGGATTTCTTCAAGATGCAAGCTGCCAAAAGCTGGAAGCCTGGCTTCCCATGGAGGGCCAAAGGCCTGCTACAAACTGATTCAAGGCACCTGGGCAGCTGACTTTACTTAGCCTGGAAACAGGCCATCCTTTGTGCCCAACTCCCTCTGCCGGGCACCAGGCCTCGGCCACCTACAATCCCGAACGGAACAGGATTATTTCCAGATGCAAGCAGCCACAAGCTGGAAGCCGGGCTTCCCATGGAGGAACAATAGCCACCTGCAAACTGACATCAGGCACCTGGGCAGCTGACTTTACTTACCCCTGGAAACAGGCCATCCTTTGTTCCCAACTCCCTCAGCCGGGCACCAGGCCTCGGCCACCTACGATCCCAAACGGAACAGGATTTCTTCCAGATGCAAGCTGCCACAAGCTGGAAGCCTGGCTGCTCTTGAGGGCCAAAGGCCTCCTACAAACTGACATCAGGCACCAGGGGAGCTGACTTTACTTACCCCTGGAAACAGGCCATCATTTGTGCCCAACTCCCTCTGCCGGGCACCTGGTCTCGGCCACCTACAATCCCGAATGGAACAGGATTTCTTCCAGATGCAAGCTGCCACAAGCTGGAAGCCTGGCTTCCCTTGGAGGGCCAAAGGCCTCCTACAAACTGACATCAGGCACCTGGGCAGCTGACTTTACTTACCCCTGGAAACAGGCCATCCTTTGTGACCAACTCCCTCTGCCGGGCATCCGGCTTCGGGAACCTACAATCTTGAACGGTATAGGATTTCTTCCAGATGGAAGCTGCATTGAACAGGAAGACTAGCATCACTTGGAGAGCCAAAGGCCTGCTACAAACTGACATCAGGCACCTGGGCAGCTGACTTTACTTACCCCTGGAAACAGGTTCTCATTTGTGCCCAACTCCCACAGCCGGGCACCAGGCCTCGGTCACCTACGATCCCAAAAGGATAGGATTTCTTCCAGATGCAAGCTGCCACAAGCTGGAATCCTGGCTTCCCTTGGAGGGCCAAAGGCCTCCTACAAACTGACATCAGGCACCTGGGCAGCTGACTTTACTTACTCCTGGAAACAGGCCATCCTTTGTTCCCAACTCCTGCAGCAGGGCACCTGGCCTTGGCCACCTACAATCCCGAACGGAACAGGATTTCTTCCAGATGCAAGCTGCCACAGGCTGGAAACCTGGCTTCCCATAGAGGGCCAAAGGCCTGCTACAAAGTGATTCAAGGCACCTGGGCAGCTGACTTTACTTACCCCTGGAAACAGGCCATCATTTGTGCCGAACTCCCTCTGCCGGGCACCTGGCCTTGGCCACCCACAATCCCGAACGGAACTGGATTTCTTCACGATGCAAGCTGCCACAAACTGAAGACTTGCTTCCCTTGGAGGGCCAAACGCCTCCTACAAACTGACATCAGGCACCTGGGCAGCTGACTTTACTTACCCCTGGAAACAGGCCATCCTTTGTTCCCAACTGCTGCAGCAGGGCACCAGGCCTCGGCCACCTACAATCCCGAACGGAACAGGATTTCTTCAAGATGCAAGCTGCCACAAACTGGAAGACTTGCTTCCCTTGGAGGGCCAAAGGCCTGCTACAAACTGACATCAGGCACCTGGCAGCTGACTTTACTTACCCCAGGAAACAGGCCCTCATTTGTGCCCAACTCCCACAGCCGGGCACCAGGCCTCGGTCACCTACGATCCCAAACGGAACAGGATTTCTTCCAGATGCAAGCTGCCACAAGTTGGAAGCTTGGCTTCCCACGGAGGCCATAGGCTCCTACAAACTGACATCAGGCACCTGGGCAGCTGACTTTACTTACTCCTGGAAACAGGCCATCCTTTGTTCCCAACTCCTGCAGCAGGGCACCAGGCCTCGGCCACCTACAATCCCAAACGGAACAGGATTTCTTCCAGATGCAAGCAGCCACAAGATGGAAACCTGGCTTCCCATGGAAGGCAAAAGGCCTGCTACAAACTGATTCAAGGCACCTGGGCAGCTGACTTTACTAACCCCTGGAAACAGGCCATCATTGTGCCCAACTCCCTCTGCCGGGCACTTGGCCTCGGCCACCTACAATCTCGAACGGACAGGATTTCTTCCAGATGCAAGCTGCCACAAACTGGAAGATTAGCTTCCCTTGGAGGGCCAAAGGCCTGCTACAAACTGACATCAGGCACCTGGGCAGCTGACTTTACTTACCCCTGGAAACAGGTTCTCATTTGTGCCCAACTCCCACATCCGGGCACCAGGCCTCGGTCACCTACGATCCCAAACGGAACAGGATTTCTTCCAGATGCAAGCTGCCACAAGCTGGAAGCCTGGCTTCCCATGGAGGGCCAAAGGCCTCCTACAAACTGACATCAGGCACCTGGGCAGCTGACTTTACTTACCCCTGGAAACAGGCCATCCTTTGTTCCCAACTCCTGCAGCAGGGCACCAGGCCTCGGCCACCTACAATCCCAAATGGAACAGGATTTCTTCAAGATGCAAGCTGCCAAAAGCTGGAAGCCTGGCTTCCCATGGAGGGCCAAAGGCCTGCTACAAAATGATTCAAGGCACCTGGGCAGCTGACTTTACTTAGCCCTGGAAACAGGCCATCCTTTGTGCCCAACTCCCTCTGCCGGGCACCAGCCTCGGCCACCTACAATCCCGAACGGAACAGGATTATTTCCAGATGCAAGCAGCCACAAGCTGGAAGCCGGGCTTCCCATGGAGGAACAATAGCCACCTGCAAACTGACATCAGGCACCTGGGCAGCTGACTTTACTTACCCCTGGAAACAGGCCATCCTTTGTTCCCAACTCCCTCAGCCGGGCACCAGGCCTCGGCCACCTACGATCCCAAACGGAACAGGATTTCTTCCAGATGCAAGCTGCCACAAGCTGGAAGCCTGGCTGCTCTTGGAGGGCCAAAGGCCTCCTACAAACTGACATCAGGCACCAGGGAGCTGACTTTACTTACCCCTGGAAACAGGCCATCATTTGTGCCCAACTCCCTCTGCCGGGCACCTGGTCTCGGCCACCTACAATCCCGAATGGAACAGGATTTCTTCCAGATGCAAGCTGCCACAAACTGGTAGACGTGCTTCCCTTGGATGGCCAAAGGCCTCCTACAAACTGACATCAGGCACCTGGGCAGCTGACTTTACTTACCCCTTGAAACAGGCCATCCTTTGTTCCCTTCTCCCTCAGCAGGGCACCCGGCTCCGGCCACCTACACTCCCGAACGGAACAGTATTTCTTCCAGATGCAAGCTGCCACAAGCTGGAAGCCTGGCTTCCCTTGGAGGGCCAAAGGCCTCCTACAAACTGACATCAGGCACCTGGGCAGCTGACTTTACTTACCCCTGGAAACAGGCCATCCTTTGTGACCAACTCCCTCTGCCGGGCATCCGGCTTCGGGAACCTACAATCTTGAACGGTATAGGATTTTTTCCAGATGGAAGCTGCATTGAACAGGAAGACTAGCATCACTTGGAGAGCCAAAGGCCTGCTACAAACTGACATCAGGCACCTGGGCAGCTGACTTTACTTACCCCTGAAACAGGTTCTCATTTGTGCCCAACTCCCACAGCCGGGCACAAGGCCTCGGTCACCTACGATCCCAAAAGGAACAGGATTTCTTCCAGATGCAAGCTGCCACAAGCTGGAAGCCTGGCTTCCCTTGGAGGGCCAAAGGCCTCCTACAAACTGACATCAGGCACCTGGGCAGCTGACTTTACTTACTCCTGGAAACAGGCCATCCTTTGTTCCCAACTCCTGCAGCAGGGCACCTGGCCTTGGCCACCTACAATCCCAAACGGAACAGGATTTCTTCAAGATGTAAGCTGCCACAAGCTGGAAGCCTGGCTTCCCATGGAGGGCCAAAGGCCTGCTACAAAGTGATTCAAGGCACCTGGGCAGCTGACTTTACTTACCTTGGAAACACGCCATCCTTTGTGCCCAACTCCCTCTGCCGGGCAGCAGGCCTCGGCCACCTACATTCCCAAATAGAACAGGATTTCTTCCAGATGCAAGCAGCCACAAACTGGAAGACTTGCTTCCCTTGGAGGGCCAAAGGCCTCCTACAAACTGAAATCAGGCACCTGGGCAGCTAACTTTACTTACCCCTGGAAACAGGCCATCCTTTGTTCCCAACTCCCTTAGCGGACACCAGCCTCGGCCACCTACGATCCCAAACGGAACAGGATTTCTTCCAGATGCAAGCTGCCACAAACTGGAAGCCTGGCTGCTCTTGGAGGGCCAATGGCCTCCTACAAACTGACATCAGGCACCTG
>NW_027094389.1:0-100000 GCF_029207755.1 Chamaea fasciata
CGGGGCCGGCGCTGCCGCCCGCCCGCCCGCCCGCCCGCAGCTCGGGGCCAAAGGGAGGGCGAAAGGCGAGGAGCCGCCTTGGGGGGAAAGAAGCGGGACCTGGGCTCCCGCTGCGGGTGGAGGCGGCGCTCGGCGCCTCGGGAGGGCTCCGCAGCGAACTCACCTCCCCCTGGGGGCGCAGAGGAGCGCCCGGGGGGAGCGCGGGGATGGAAACAATCCTTGGGGAGCTCGGGGCAGTGGGTTGGATTTTTTCGGTGGCGCTCTTGAATTTTCTTTGGAGGCTTTGAACTTTCTTTTGGAATTCAGCGTCTGGGAATGAGTCAGAGGGTGTGCAGAGGTCCCTAAAAAATCTGGGAGTTCTTTGGGATTTTGGGGGGGCATTTTTTGGGGTATTTTAGTGGCATTTTGGGGGGGTCCTTTATGGCTTTTAGGGGGATTTTTCGGGTTTTTTTTGGGGGAATTTTGGGGGATTATTGGGGGGATTTTGTGGGATTGTGGAGGTACATTTGTGGAATTTTGGATGGATTTTTCGGGGAGATTTTGGTGGGGTTTTGCTGGACTTTTGCGGGGATTTTTGTGGAATTTAGGGGGGATTTGGGGAGATTTTGGGGAATTTGGGGGGGATTTTAGAGGCGTTTTTGGGGAGATTTTTTGAGGATTTTTAAGAGGATTTTTGGAGGGTATCTGGGGGATTTTGCAGGACTTTTTTGGGGGATTTTGGGGGGAATTTCGGGGGCATTTTTGGTGTAATTTTGGGGGGGGGTTTGGGAGGATTTTTTGGGGAATCTGGCGGGATTTTAGGGGGGGATTTTTGCTGTAATTTTTGGAGGTGTTTTGGGGGGGGAATTTTGGGGGAGATTTTTAGGGGGATTTTTAGGAATTTTTTGGGAGGATTTTTGGGGGATATTGATTGGATTTTTGGGGCGAATTTGGGGATATTTTTGGGGATTCCGGGAGGAAGTTTTTCGGAGAACTTTCCGTGGAGTTTTGGGGAGGATTTTTGGGGATATTCTTGGGGATTTGGGGGGATTTCTTGGAGGATTTTCGGGGGGATTTTGCGATATTTTTTGTGGATTTTTTGATGATTTTGGGGGAGTTTTTTGGAGGATATTTGGGGAATTTTGCAGTAATTTTTGGGGGGATTTGGGGGGATTTTTTGGGGGATTTTGAATGGATTTTTGGGGGGATTTTTGGGGGGGGGATTTTTGGAGGATTTTTAGGAATTTTTGGGGAGGATTTTTGGAGGATTTTGATTGGAGTTTTGGGGCGAATTTGAGGATATTTTTGGGGATTCCGGGGGGGGTGTTTTTCGGGGATTTTCCCGTGGATTTTTGGGGAGGATTTTGGGGGATTTTTGGGGGAATTCAGGGGGAATTTTGGGGGGATTTTTTTTTATTTTTGGAGGATATTTTGCGGCATGTTTGGGGAATTTTGGGGGGGATTTTTTGGGGATGTTTGAGGGGATTTTTGGGAGGATATTTTCGGGGATTTTTGGAGGGATTTTTTTTTATTTTGGGGGAATTTTTGGGAGCATTTTTGGGGCGATTTTGGGGGATTTTTGGGAGGATTTTTTGTGGATATTTGGGGAATTTTGCAGGAATTTTTGGGGGCATTTTTGGGATGATTTTTGTGGGGATTTCGTGGATTTTGGGGTGGATTTCTGGGAGGAAATTTTGGGGAATTTGGGGGGGGATTTTGAAGAATATTTGGGAGGATTTTTGGGGCGATTTTCGGGGATATTTTTGGGAGGATTTTTGGAGGAGATTTGGGGGATTTTTTGGAGGATTTTGGGGGATTTATGGGGAATTTTGGGGAGGACTTGGGGGGATTTTGGGGGATTTTTAGGGAATTTTGGGGGCATTTTGGTGGCATTTTGGGGAGATCTTTATGGATTTTAGGGGGATTTTTCGGGGGGGTTGGGGAGGATTTGGGTGGATTTTTGTGGAGATGTTGTGGGGTTGTGGAGGGTACCATTGTGGAATTTTGGATGGATTTTTCGGGGAGATTTTGATGGGGTTTTGCGGGATTTTGGGGGGGATTTTTGTGGAATATTGGGGGAATTTGGGGAGATTTTTGGGGAATTTTCGCGGAATTTTAGAGGTGTTTTTGGGGAGATTTTTTGGGGATTTTTGGGAGGATTTTTGGAGGATATGTGGGGGATTTTGCAGGAATTTTTGGGGGATTTTGGGAGATGTTTGAATAAATTTTGGGGGGCATTTTGGCGGGATTGTTGGGGGGAATTTCATGGACTTTAGGGGGAGTTTTTCGGGTATTTTTGGGAGGGATTTTTGCGGGTTTTTTTGGGGGCATTTTTGTGGAATATTTGGGGGATTTGGGGAGATTTTGGGGAGTTTTAGGGGGGATTTTTGGAGGTGTTTGGGGGGGGAATTTTGAGGGGGATTCTTTTGGGATTTATGGGGAATTTTGGGGAAATGTTTGGAGGATTTTTGGGGGATTTTGATTGGATTTTTGGGGGGATTTTGGGGTTTTTGGGAGGATTTTTGGGGGGATTTTTTAGGAGGATTTTGGGGGGATTTGGATTGGATTTTTGGGGCGATTTTTGGGGATGTTTTGGGGGATTTTTGGTTGGATTTTGCGGGTTTTTTGATGGGATTTTTGGGGGGAATTTGGGGGGGGATTTTGGGGGTATTTTTGGATCAATTTTTAGAGGGATTTTTGGGGCGATTTTGGGGGATATTTTGGGGGATATTTTGGGGGGATTTTTTGGGGGATATTTGGGGGGAGATTTTGCGATATTTTTTGTGGATTTTTTGATGATTTTGGGGGGATTTTTTGGAGGATATTTGGGGAATTTTTCAGGAATATTTGGGGGGATTTGGGGGATTTTTGGGGGGATTTTTGGGCCATAATTAGGGGGGTTGGGGGAATTTGGGGGGATTTTTGGTGAAAATTTGGGGGGGGATTTTTTCGGGGATTTATGGGAGGATTTTTAGAGGTGTTTTTGGGGAATTTTGGGGAATTTTGGGGGAGATTTTTAGGGAGATTTTTAGGGATTTTTTGGGAGGATTTTTGGGCGGATTTTTTGTGGGGATTTCGTGGATTTTGGGGTGGATTTTTTGGGGGAATTTTGGGGGGGATTTGGGGGGTATATTTGGATGAATTTTCAGAGGGATTTTTGGGGCGATTTTTGGGATATTTTTGGGGATTTTGGGGAAATTTTGGGACGATTTTTTGGGCCGATTTTGCGAGATTTTTTGTGGATTTTTTTATTATTTTGGGGGGATTTTTTGGAGGATATGTGGGGAATTTTGCAGGAATTTTTGGGGGATTTGGCGGGATTTTGGGGACATACTTGGGGGGATTTTTTTGGGGAATTTGAAAGGATTTTTGGTGGGTTTTTTGGGGCGATTTTTGGGGATATTTTTGGGGATTTTGGGGGATTTTTTGAACGACATTTGGGGGTATTTTGCGAGATTTTTTGTGGATTTTTTGATGATTTTTGGGGGGATTTTGGGGGCATATTTGGGGGGATTTTTGGGGGGAATTTGAATGGATTTTTGGGGGGATTTTGGGGGGGGGATTTTTTCGGGGATTTTTGGGAGGATTTTTAGAGGTGTTTTGGGGGAATTTTGGGGAATTTGGGGGGAGATTTTTAGGGGGATTTTCAGGAATTTTTTGGAGGATTTTTGGGGGGTTTTGATTGGATTTTTGGGGCGAATTTGAGGATATTTTTGGCGGTTCCGGGGGGGTGTTTTTCGGGGATTTTCCCGTGGATTTTTGGGGAGGATTTTGGGGGGATTTTTGGGGGATTCAGGGGGAATTTTGGAGGGGATTTTTTTTGATTTTTGGAGGATATTTTGCGGCATGTTTGGGGAATTTGGGGGGGATTTTTTGGGGATGTTTGAGGGGATTTTTGGGAGGATATTTTCGTGGATTTTTGGAGGGATTTTTTTTGGATTTTGGGGGAATTTTGGGGAGAATTTTTGGGGCGATTTTTGGGTATTTTTGGGAGGACCTTTATGGGGATTTCGTGGATTTTGGGGTGGATTTTTGGGAGGAAATTTTGAGGGATTTTTGAGAGGATTTTTGGGGGGATTTTGAGGGCTGTTTTGGGGGGAATTTTGGGGAATTTTTTGGAGGATTTTTGGGGGGATTTTGCGAGATTTTTTGTGGATTTTTTAATAATTTTGGAGATTTTTGGGCGGATTTTTGCGGGGACTTTTTGGGGGTTTTGGAGGATATTTGGGGTGTATTTTTATGTAATTATTAGGGCGATTATGGGGGCATTTGGGGGGGGATTTTCAGGGGAAATTTGGGGTTATTTGGGGGCGATTTTTTCGGGGATTTTTCCGTGGAGTTTTAAGGGGATTTTGATGGGATTTTTTGGGCGATTTTTGGGCATATTTTTGGGGAGTGTTTGGGGTTTTATGTGGGGATTTTTGTCGGGATTTTGGGGGGGATTTTGACTGGATTTTGGGGGCGATTTTCGGATATATTTTTTCAGGATTTTGGGGGGATTTTGTGGGGGTTTGATTGGATTTTTGGCGGGATTTTTGTGAGGATTTTTTTGGGATTTTTGTGAGGAGTTTTTCGGGGATTTTTTTGGGATTTTTTGTGGATTTTTAGGGGATTTCGGGGAGGAACTTAGGGGAGTTTGGGGGGGGGGATTTTGGGAGATTTTTGCGGGATTTTTTGTGGATTTTGGAAGGCGTATTTGGGGAAGTTTTGGTGGCATTTTTGGGGGGATTTTTTAGGAGGATGTTTGGAGGATATTTGGGGAAATTTGCAGGAATTTTGGGGGGGGATTTTGGGGCATTTCTGGGGAATTTTGGGTGGATTTTGGGGCAATGTTGGGGGGATTTTGGGGGATTTTTGGGAGGATTTTTGGGGGGGAATCGGGGGGAGTTGGGGGGGAATTGTTGGTATTTGGGGGAGTTTGGGGGGATTTTAGGGGGAATTTTGGGGGATATTTGTGTAAATTTGGGGGGATTCGGGGGGATTTTTGGAATAGAGCCTGAATGAAAGGCTTTTTTGTTTCGGTCTGGTTGCTGGCAGGGCTCTCGCAGGTGTGCTCGGGGGTCTTTTGGGCCATTTATTCCGGAGGCTGTTCGCCAGGGCATTCCTGGGCACGTTCGTTTATGGCTCCGCTCCGCGCCGCCGCGCGGCAGTGCTGCCACCGTGTGGGCAGAGAGCGGTACTGCAGCTGCCCCCCCCGCCCGTCCCGCCTGATCTGTGTGGCAATGCTGCCACCCTGTGGGCAGAGAGCGGTAGTGCAGCTGTCCCCCGTGCCCGTCCCCGACGCGCGTGGCAGCCCCGCATTGTGAGCTCGGGGGCGGCGCTGCCGCCCGCCCGCCCGCAGCTCGGGGCCGAAAGGGAGGGAAAAAGGCAAGGAGCCCGGGCGCGTGGCAGCCGGCTGCCTGCGCGCGCCACCCGGACCCCGGAGCCGTCCGGGCGCGATTTTCCGCGGCGTTTGCGGGTGTGCGGACGCGGGATGGGGGCGCAGCGGCGCCGCGGGCGGGTTCGGGTTTTTTATTCACTCAGGTGACTGGGTGAGCAGCCGGCGCGGGGGGCCTGACCAGTGCCAACACGAAAGATGGCGGACTGACCGGAAGTGGCTTCACCCTCAACCAACATGGCGGCGAGGAAGGGCGGAAGTCGTGTCCTTCCCCTCCCAAGCTGGCGGCTCGGCGCGACGCGCTTGACCTTCCAAAGACGGCGGCAAAAAGAGCGGGAAAACGGCAAGGACGGGGTGGGAGGGGGCGCCTGCCCGGCTGCCTTCGCCCTGCCGTGACCACGGCGCCGCCCGGCCGCGATTTTCCGCGGCGTGTCCGGGTGCGCGGCCACGGGCTGTGGGCTCGGCGGCGGCGCCGCGGGCGGGCGGGCGGGAGCCGGGCCCGCGCCGGCAGGCAGCGGCGGCGGCGCCTCTCTCTGCCGAGGTCCCGCCGCGCCCGCCGTGCCGGCCGCCCGTCTCGCTCCGCACGTTCCCGCCGCTCTCCGCCGCGCCCACACGCCACCCCCGCGGCCCTCCGGCCCGGGGAAATGGAGGGAAATACAAAAGCCTTAGGGCAGAAGAAGTCGGCCGAGCCGGCCCGAGCCGTGCCCGTCCCGCAGCCGGCAGCAGGAGGCGGCTGCTCTCTGACTCAAAGCTCAGCGCGGCGGAGGTAAGCGCGGGGCTTTCGGCGGGGGCGGCGGGGAGGACGCCCCGGTTGTCCGGGCAGGGCTTCCCGGGGACGGTGTCAGCTCCCCGCAGCTCTGGCTGAGGGCTGCACCGAGTCCGGGCTGAGCCAGCTGGGAGCGGGCTCTGCTGGTCACGTCCCCGGGAGCCGCTGCCGCCGCCGGAGAGGACGCGCAGCAACCTTGTGCCGTCTGTGCGTGCAAGGTTTTCATGGGCTTTGTAGCGAATGTGGTGTTTGGGACCGGGAGCGCTGGGTGCCCTGGGTGGGGATGTCCTTGAAGTAGCCAAGCTGAGCACTGGCTGAGATTTCCAAGCCTGGAATTCTTGAAACAATGTTTAAATAGTTTACCTTCAAAGCAATGTTTAAATAGTTTACCGTCGAGTTGAGGCAGTAGATCAAGTCGATTTGTTAGAGTGGCAGAAATGGTTTTTTGCCTGGAAGTGTGTTGGTATAAGCAAGCCTCCGTCGTGTCAGAACGAATTGGTTTTCCTTCTTTTGGCTTTTTTCTTTCTAGGTTGTAGAGCACTGGGGAGACTGTTTGGGATAAAGAACTGAAAGGCACAAGGGAAGCTGCACGTTCCCCGGGGAATGCTTTAGGCACCTGCGGCTCCTGAAGCGCACCGAGAATCCCAGCTCCCACAGAAAACCTTCCGAAGCTGGAAGGGACAGACAAGACAATTCCAAGAATGGTGTGGGAAGCACTTTCTCCCAGGCGTGGACAGTGCTGAGATCGGAATGACTTCACAATATTCCTTGTGCCTCTCCTGTTGCCAGCCCAGGACTAAGTCGGTGTTCCCTGAGTGGCTGCAGTTCCCTGCCCGTGGAGGGAGGCAGCCTGTGCTGGAGAGCGGGAGAAAGGTCCCTGCTGCATGCTGTGTCCTCGGTGGGCAGAGAACTCTGACCTTAGCCAGGTGGGTTGGTGAGGATTGAATCAATCCTGCCTCCTTTTGAACGAGTTGTTTTAATGAGTCATCAGCAGGGGATGCTTTTAGCCGGCTTTCGTTCAGTTTCTTTTTCACAGGTTTCTGGTTGTTTTCATCATGAAATTATACCAAACCCTTAAGTTCGCTAAATGAACCCTGAAAAGGTTCAAGAAACCAATCCCAAGAGAATTGGGCCTTGGATAGCTGGGATCTCACGGCCCTTAGGGGCCACGTTGGGTTCACCCCCTGATTTTGGTGCGCAGAGAAACTCTCAAGTTAAGGCTTATCAAAAGAAATGGACCAGTTCTCATAAAAATCAGCTTTCCAAACCTTGAATTAAGATCAGAAATGATGGCAATGCCCTTGGCATAAAACCACCTGTGAAGCCAAGCAGGCTTAAAATGCCTGTAGGCAGGAAATCCAAGAGAAATGGCTGCTGGCTCCTGGCATCCTGGGCTTGCCAGGCAACCTTCAGGTCGGAGGAGCCCTCTGAGATGGCAGTGCCAACCATTCCCCCGGTGCCACCCTGTCCCATGTCCCCAGGTGCCACGTCCGCATAGCTTTTGATCCCTCCAGAGACGGGGCCTCCACCACTGCCCTGGGCAGCTGTGCCAGGGCTGGACAGCCCTCCCACCATCAGACTTCCCAATATTTGGCCTGATTTGCCCTGGGATCACAGGAGGCCGTTTCCTCGCCCTGGGTCTTACAGTAGCTGCCCTAAGCAGCCATGATTCCAACATGAGAGCGGCTGGCTTCCTTATGACCCCATCTGGAAGGGGCTTGCTTTTGAGAGATGAGCCAGGTAAGGCTCAGCTCGGTTGCCAGTTTGGCAGGTGAGAGCTTGTAGCTCATGGACGTGTCTGGGAGAGGTGTTGCCTCGCTCATCCACCTGCATGCACGTGGTGAGACAGCTAAAAGAAGATTTCCATCCTCTCTCCCTTGTTTCTCCTCTACTGCTTTGTGTTGCCACCTGTTACAATCCATGGACAGAGAAAGTGGGAAATGTGTTTTAGAAATTCTTGGGAATTTTGCTTGTAGGAACGGAAATCCTGAGAGAACTGATATTTGACCTGCCTGGCCTATGAAATGTCCCAGAAGCTGGTTCATGTATCCATGCTCCTGTTGTGTTCATCTGGGCTGTAGTTCAGGCTTTTCTCCCTGGGCTCTTGCAGTTGCTGTGTCTCTGGGATGCGGTGCAGAATGGAATCAGGCGGCCACACCTCAGGTTCACCTTCTCCCTGACCCTGCTCGTGTGGCACAGCAGATCCTGAAGCCAGGTACTGGAACTTCCTGCGTGTGTCACTGCTGGGGTGAAAAGCAGAGCCCTGGGGAATGGTGATCTCCCCACCTGCTTTGTGCTCAGACACTCTTGACTGAGCTTTTCATTCTGGGGAAGAGAAGGGGAGGGGTGGCCAGCAACACGCTGAGCCTCAGAGCAAAGGCCTTCTGCAGTTCCTGCGCTGTTCTCCCAGCTTGGAACACTGCACAGTACAGCTTCCATTCATTATTGTCCGTGCTTGTGGATTGGGAAGGTTGTCCTCCTCCACGATGCCCCACCTTTTTCTCTTCACAGAGGAGCACATGTACCTCAAGGGAGACAGATTCCTTCTGTCACATCAGTACTCGGACCTGAGGAAAGTACCAGTTTTTTCCAGCTTTTCTTCAGTATTGATTTGGAGGTAAGAGTCCCGCTTTCTCGATCCAGGAATTCTTGAGAAATGTATAGAAAAAAGCCATAAAAATACAATGAACTCTCATTCTCCCGTGGGTGGTTAATTAGAGGCATCTTTCTTTTGTTTCCTCTTGGGGTTAGAACTGCCATGTCTGTGGGGACTGCGTTGGTTTTTAGTGCTAAGGCGCAACGACTTGCGCTGCGTATTGCTCTGCGAGCACGACAAACAGAATGTTCTGCCCCAGCGAGCTGACATTCATCTCTGAGTTTCGATTAGTAATGTTAGAGTCGCACTGAAGTGTCTTGGGAACCGCATCCTCTACGATTCCATTTGCACTGCATGTTTGGGCTGCAGCCTGACTGTTCCTGATGGATGTTAGGGATGAAATTCGATAGGAATGGAAATGGAGAAGTCCAGAAGAAGCTGTGGTCAGGCCTGAGCTGGAACTCCCAGGGAACCAGAGTTTTGTGCTCTTAGGAGCAGGTATTCTTTGGCAACGTCTAAATGTCTGATGATGGTATTTCTGTGCCTTCCAGTACAAAGCAGAGCCTGCGAGTGGATCCTCAGATGTCCTGGGGAAGGGCTTCGTGGCAAACGTTGCTGTGGGCTTTATGACTGCCAGAGGATTTTCCAGGTCATTCTCTCCTTTTCAACAGTCTCTTGTGTGATGAGGGCTCGCTCCCAGGTAAGAATTTGGAAAGAAAGCACCAAAAAACCCCAAAGTACAGAAGTCTGCATGGCTTTGAGATCTCAAGGCCAAAGCAAAAAGGAGCAGCTGACTCTGCCTTTGCCTTCTTGAAAACCTGTTCCTTGTTGATTTTGTGTCCGTGTGGAGGGGGAGATAATTGCTTGTGTCCAAACCGGTCGCAGCCTTGTCCCCTGAAACTGGAACAGGTTGCTGCCATCACGGAGCCTCACGTGGGCACCGTGCCTTTGTGCCTGCTGTCAGGGCCTTTTCTCTTTCGGGGGTCTCCATCCACAGGCAGCACGTTTGTTACCTGAACTGCGCTTCAGCGGGAGGGAAGCTCACGTGCCGGGAGCTCTCGGCTTCGGCAGCGTCCGCCCTGAGCGGTTCGGGTATCGAAGCCTTGGACAAAAGAACAAAATCCTCTCGCTGCCTGAAGACTCCTCGTGAGAGTAGCTTTGAACGGAGAGCGTCTTTCCTTCCCTGGAGTCGCTGAGAGCAGCTGGTGTTCGTGTCACCTTGAAGCTGATCAGATGCTGGTCCGATTGCTAATTCTGAGTTCGATCGTTCGATCTTGACCGTAGAAGAACAGGTCCTATTTTCTGTTTCAGAGCGGTATTCTGGAGATATTCCAAAGCGCTGCCCGTGCCAGCAAAGCTGCCTGTGAGCTGATCCGGGATCACGGCCTCCTCCCGTGGGTCCCGCACAGCTGAGAGCAAAGGTGAGCAGAGAAGTACAGGAGAAACGGGAACAATTTTGCTGCCCACGGTAGAATAACTGTGTGAGTGAGTATGAAAACAAGGGTGACAGGCAGGGAGGCGGGGGCACCGAGGGCCGGACGGGCAGAACTCGCTGAACTCTGAGGTGTCCCTTGGGGTTTCGAAAACAGAATCGAGATGCTTTCAGGTTGTGATAGGAGGGGGATGATGCTGGGGGGGCTTCGTGGTTTGGAAAACACTTGCTGGAAAAACTGAGAAAGCCAACTGGCACCTGGAATCGGTGTCTCTACCTTTTGAGTTTCAAACAGCCTCAGATCCCGTCCTGTCACGGGACCTGCCGCACGGGAAGTGGCACAGCAATGGCTTTGAGCTGTCTAGAACATTCCTCCCCCCTTGCCTCTCCCTCAGGTACGTTTGCATCCGGCAGAAATCTCTTCTGCGCAGAGCGCCCTGACAGGCTCAGGCAGGTGCCCCAAAAGTGCCCTGGAATAGGGTCCCCTGTGTAGGTGATGGACCAGCTGCCGGCGAGGATCTGCCTTCCCAAAGTGGTTCTCTGTTTTGTTTTCTTGTTGGTTGGTTGGTTTCGTTGGGCTTGTTAATTTCGTTTTGTTTTGTTTTGTTTCTCAGGTTTCTGAAAAGCAAGGGGATCAGTCAGATGACTTCCTTACTCCATACTCTGTGGCTAAGAAAAGAGACAAAACAAGAATCAATCCCAGGAGAAGAGACAAAACAAGAATCAATCCCTCCTCCCTATTCAGCTTGTAAATGAGTTTCTGTATGTTTTGGCCCCCTTCATCAAACATATTGGGTAAGTCTTTGTTTTGTTTTTTGTTTTGGTCAGTTTGCATTTCATCCTCTGTCCAGTTTGACCTTTATTAAGGCCAGGAGGATTTCTTTGTCTCTGGTTGATGAATGGCTTTTTTCGCCTTCAGTTTGCGTGTCGAGTAGTGAATTTGGACGAGATTTCTCTGACAGGAGGATTTAGGTGTTTGAAGACATGGGGAAAGAAAGTAAAGTGTGATGCACAGCTGCTGTCAAGTCCTAGGTCCTTCATTTCTGGCCCTTGCCACAGTAAGGCTTAGAAACTGTACTCATTAATTAGCACGCAGGAAAACACGTGGCACTTGTGTTTCCTCTTGGCAGGACTAACGTAGATCTGGCCAGGCTGACCGAGTTCTTCGGCCCCCTCAGCTCTGTGCAGGAACACCGTGCTGTTGCTGCTGAGGCTTTTAGGGGGATGAGGTGAACGACAGCGTCCTCTCCAGCAGGGAGCTGCTGCTCCTGCTGCTCCTGCTGCTCCTGCTCCTGCTGCTCCTGCTGCTCCTGCTGATCCTGCTGCTCCTGCTGCTGCTCCTGCTGCTGCTCCTGCTGCTCCTGCTGCTGCTCCTGCTGCTCCTGCTGCTCCTGCTGCTCCTGCTGCTCCTGCTGATCCTGCTGATCCTGCTGCTGCTCCTGCTGCTGCTCCTGCTGCTCCTGCTGCTGCTCCTGCTGCTCCTGCTCCTGCTGCTGCTGCACAAGTGGAGCCTTGTCAGCGAAGACCTGCATCTGCAGGAGGCCCCGCAGGCCCTGGCTGGGAAGTGCCAAAACAAAGAAGTGATCAGTAAGTGCTGAACTGCTTCCAGGAGGGCGTATTTTGTTGCAGCCGTTACAGACCAACAGTACAAGTGAGGCCAACTGCTCTGGAAACAGTACTAATGCCTTCTGCCAGTCTGATGGAGCTTGAGGGAGGAGGAAAGGAAATGACAAGGCATTTTTCAGGTCTTCCTTGGGGTGAATTCTAAGCTTAGCACAATTGGGAAGCTTTGAGGAAACACAGTTTAAAAAGGGGAAGAGCTGTAAAATGAAACTTAGTTGCCAATCTCATGTCAGGTTCTGAAAAATGGTCTTCTTGAATCAAATCTCAGAAGAAATAAGCGGTGCCTGGAGGCTCTGTGCTCGAAGGTTTGAATGATTCTGAGTGTGGATGGGGATCTGAAAGTCACGTGTAAGTAAAACCAAAAAACACATCAAGCAAGCAAAACTGCAATAGTTGACTTTTCTTGTTGTCATCGTTTTGGAAGAAAGGAAAAATATGGGGCGAGAGGTGAGAGCAGGATCTGCAAAATCACGGAGTTCTCCGCGTCTCCCTGAGGCTGAAGCCGTGTTTGCTGTCAACGATGGCAGAGTGGAAGATGCTAAAGACTGAAAACTTGGGGTTTTCCCCCTGAATCCCAAGGCTCTGTCAGCAGCTGTGCCCTGTCTATCTCTTCAAGGAGTTTCCGGGTTTAGGAAGGCTTTTCCATTCTTCCGCATTTCTCTAGAACTCCACTCCAAAAGAACGGTGCTGTGTCCGTGTGGTGTTGGTGACTCTGTGTGAGTTGTTGTATTAAAGCCAATCGTTGGTAAGGGTTCTGAGCCTGCCTTGGAGAGCCCTTGGAGGTGGCAGCTCTTCTTTAATTTCCCTTGGTTCCTTTCATGCCTTTCAGTGATTCCTGCGAGGTGCACTGCAGTCTGCCTGAAGCCAGCACATCCTGTCCGTGTTTGAACTTGACTCCTGTTGTTTTTCCTCTTGCAGGGAGTTGGCAAAAAGAGGAGAGAGCCAGTAGGAAGTGAAGCCCCTGGAAGGCCTCATCCCAGTCCAAGGTTCCCACTTTTCTCTCTGACTCCTGGATAATTACCTGGCCAGAACTGGACACAGACTGTCCCTTTGATTTCCTGCCTTTTCCAAGAAATCCTTGCTGTCAGCCGGAGTGTGTTCCTGGTCTCCTCCTCCTCATCCTCCTCCTCCTCCTCCTCCTCCTCCTCCTCTTTTTGCCAAGGTGAATTTTGGTTATTGCAGGAATTGTGGCTCTTTTGTTCCACTGAAACTTGCCAACTCTGCTGAGGGTTTCCGGTGTCAAATCCAAGTGCGATTGGAGTTTCTTTGCATTGTTACTCCCACAAAATAGAGGGATTATTCGGTCCATTCCTATGGGATAGGAGTGGCTTGACCTTTTTAATTCTCCCTTCCCTTGAAAATCAGAGCAGAGGCAGCAGATTTGAAATCGTCGTTCCACGAACCCCACCGGTTTCCTGGCTGTCGGGAAAGTTTTCCACGTTAGAAATTGCTGAGCTTGTCTTCAGGCAAGCTGGGATGTAGGTGTTATTCCTTCCTTTTATTTGATGGTTTTCCTCTCTCTGATTTTAGGAAGGGAACGTTTCTAGCCAGTGCCAATTTTCCATCCGAACTGGAAGTTTTGGACGTGGTGGGGCACATTTCCAAGGAAAGGGACCCAATTCACGTTAGTAAATGAGGAATTGTTCAGCACCGTGTCCGCAGAGTTTTGGGAATTCCCAGGAAAACTTGCCAAGTGTTTGTTTAATTGCCTGGATTCATCTCTTTGTCAAGTTCAATTCGCTGGGTTTTCAGTTCCATGAATGCCATTAAAAGCTGAATGCCGGCCTGATTGCTGTTCCTTGGACACACGGGGCTGGTTCTTTCCTGCCTTGCCGAGGGCAGAGCTGCTTGTGTTGAATTTTGGGGTGGGCTTAGGGGAAGCGAACGGAAAAACCCCACCAAATAAAGCCCCCACGACCCCCCGGCCCCCCCAGCAGACATACAGCAGACAGGGAGAAAGAGAAAATACGCCAATGGGATTGGAATGGAGATGGGAATTGGACCCCTTAGGAAACCAGGCTCCTTGAATTCTAATGACCTGTGTTTGTGATGTGTTAGGGGAAGGAATTCGTCTGGTTTGAACCATCATTTCAAATGTGACCAAATAAACACGGATTGAAGAAAACGACAGGATTTGGGGGCATTTTTCTGGATTATAGGGGAATTTCTTTGGGGATTTTTGGGGGGAGTTTGTGGGAGTGTGGAGGTATATTTGTGGATTTTTGGAGGCTTTTTTGGGGAGATGTTGGGGGGGTTTTGCGGGATTTTTGGGAGGATTTTTGGGGAATTTTGCGAGATTTTTTGATGATTTTAGGGGCAATTTTTGGGATGATTTTTTGTGGATATTTGGGGAATTTTGCAGGAATTTTGGGAGGATTTTTTTGGGGATTTTTGGGGGGATTTTTATGGATTTTAGGGGGATTTGTCGGGGATTTTTGGGGGAGTTTTGGCAGGATTTTGGGGGGATTTTTCGGGGCATTTTTGGTGTAATTTTGGGAGGTTTTTGGGAGGATTTTTGGGGGAACCTGGCGGGATTTTTTGGAGGATTTTTGGGGGGGATTTTTGGAGGTGTTTTGGGGGGGAATTTTGGGGAATTTTAGGGGAGATTTTTAGGGGGATTTTTAGGAATTTTTTGGGGAGGATTTTTGGGGGATTTTGATTGGATTTTTGGGGCGAATTTGGGGATATTTTTGGGGATTCCCGGGGGGTGTTTTTCGAGGATCTTTCTGTGGATTTTTAGGGAGGATTTTGGGGGGATTCTTGGGGGATTTAGGGGGAATTTGGGGGGGGGATTTTTTTTTAATTTTTGGATGATATTTTGCAGCATGTTTGGAGAATTTTGGGGGGGATTTTTGGGGGATTTTGGGGGGGATTTTTGGGAGGATATTTTCGGGGATTTTTGGGGCGATTTTTGGGGATTTTTGAGAGGATTTTTCTGGATATTTGGGGAATTTTGCAGGAATATTTGGGAGGATTTTTGAGGAGATTTTTGTGGGGATTTCGTGGATTTTGTGGTGGATTTTTGGGAGGAAATTTTGGGGAATTTTGGGGGGGATTTTGGGGAAGTTTTTGGGGATTTTTAGGAGGATATTTGGGGGATTTTTTGGAGGATTTTTGGGGGGATTTTTTGGGAGGATTTATGGGGAGCCGTGCGGCAATGCTGCCACCCTGTGGGCAAAGAGCGGTAGTGCAGCTGTCCCCCCCCCGCCCGTCCCGCCTGATCTGTGCGGCAATGCTGCCACCCTGTGGGCAAAGAGCGGTAGTGCAGCTGTCCCCCGTGCCCGTCCCGCCTGATCTGTGCGGCAATGCTGCCACCGTGTGGGCAAAGAGCGGTAGTGCAGCTGTCCCCCCCGCCCGTCCCCGACGCGCGTGGCAGCCCCGCACTGTGAGCTCGGGGGCGGCGCTGCCGCCCGCCCGCCCGCAGCTCGGGGCCGAAAGGGAGGGAAAAAGGCAAGGAGCCCGGGCGCGTGGCAGCCGGCTGCCTGCGCGCGCCACCCGGACCCCGGAGCCGTCCGGGCGCGATTTTCCGCGGCGTTTGCGGTTGTGCGGACACGGGATGGGGGCGCAGCGGCGCCGCGGGCGGCAGTCCATTGAGTCAGGCGCTTGTGGGAGGAGCCGAGGGGGCATTTTAGTGGGTTCCACTACCAAGATGGCGGCAAGAAGCGAGGCGCCTGACCTTCTAAAAAAGGCGGCCAAAAGGGCGGGGAAAAATAAGGACCCTATAGGCGTTTAGTCAGATGCCTGCACAAAAACCCCGACTACGGCGCCGCCCGGGCGCAATTTTCCGCGGCGTTTCCAGATGTGCGGACACCGGCCGTGTGCTCAGTCGCGCCGCGTCCGCGTTCGGATTCGTGGATTTAGTCAGGCGTCTGTGTAAACACCTGCCGGGGGCCTATGCCGAGCCGCAAAGAACATGGCGGCCGGGACGGAAGTAGCCTCAGCCGCAACAAAGATGGCGGCAAGCAGAAGCGGAAGTCACGCGACGCCCCTCACAAAATGGCGCCGAGGCGGGAGGCGGCTGCCCTTCCAAAATGGGCGGCCAAAAGGGCGGGAAAAAATAAGGACCGTATAGGCGTTTAGCCAGACGCCTGCACGAAACCCCGACTACGGCGCCGCCGGGACGCAATTTTCCGCGGCGTTTCCAGGTGTGCCGACACGGGCCGTGTGCTGAGTCGCGCCGCGATTGCGTTCGAATTCGTGGATTTAGTCAGGCGTCTGTGTAAACACCTGCCGGGGGCCTATGCCGAGCCGCAAAGAACATGGCGGCCGGGACGGAAGTGGCCTCAGCCACAACAAAGATGGCGGCAATGAAAAGCGGAAGTCACGCGACGCCCCTCACAAAATGGCGCCCAGGCGCGAGGCGCCCGACCTTCGAAAAAGGGCGGCCAAAAGGGCGGGAAAAATTAAGGACCCTGTAGGCGTTTACCCCAGATGCCTGCACAAAAACCCCGACTACGGCGCCGCCCGGGCGCAATTTTCCGCGGCGTCTCCAGGTGTGGGGACACCGACCGTGTGCTCAGCCGCGCCGCGTTTGCTTTTAAATTCGTGGATTTAGTCAGGCGTCTGTGTAAACACCTGCCGGGGCCTATGTCGAGCCGCAAAAAAGATGCCGGCGGGACCGGAAGTGGCCTCAGACGCAACCAAGATGGCGGCAAGGAAGGGCGGAAGGCTCGTGGGGCTCGTCGCGGCCGAAAATCGCCGAGTGCAGCTCACACCCTGCAATGGCAAAAGCTGTTTTATTAAAACTCAGCCGAGAATTTTCCTCTTATTTCCAGGTCACAGGATATACTGAGGCTGAGAGGGATCCTAAAATCTGACTCTCAAGCGGACGGACCGTTTGAGAATCGAACTCAGCACCTTGGCATTACCCGGACTCTGCTCCAAGCAGCTGAACCAATCTCTGCATTATGGGGATGGACCTCCATAGGATGGCAACGCTTGGCCCCACTAAGGTAAGTGCAGTGCCGCCTTCTCTGCCAAAGCTGCTTCACACACCAGCCCCTGGAATGGCTCGAGGGCAGAAGTGGCTGGCAGCTCACGACAGCACAAAGCTCTTCCAGTGACGCTGATTTCCTGTCCTTTCCAGGATTTACCCAGCAGCTGCCGTAAAAGTACTCACACAAAGTCTCTTTCCGGGCGGAAAGGAGCAGGACAAGTCCTGAGGCTTCCCTTCTTCCACGGCCAAAGCTCTGCAGAGAGGCAGGGCCGGTCCCACCCACACAGGGGCGTTTCCTGCAGGTGAGTGTTGCCGGGCCAAAATGATGGCAGCTGCTGAGGCCGGGGCTGCTTTTCTGGCCGGAGGCCTTGGTGCCCCCCCGTGCCGCCTGCAGTGTCCCTCGGGGTTTCCTGCAGGTGTCCCGGGTGCCCGGAGGCGCAGGGAGGAAGGAGGCCGGCAGCCCCAGCGGGGCCAGCAGCCCTGGGATGATGTGCAGGGAGGAGCTGTGCCTGCGGGGCCCCGCCCGTGGCAGCGGCGGCCAAACGCAGGGCCCGGGGCCGGGCTCGGGGCTGGCACGGACACGGCCCCGGGGCTGCCGCGGCTCCTCGGCCAGGGGCTGCTCCCGCCGGGCACGGGGAGATGCTGCAGCCCGGACAGAGGCACCCACAGCCCAAGAGCTCCCCAGGGAACAGCTGGCATTGCCCGGGAACGGCGGCTCGGGCTGTCTGCAGAGGGGCTCAGACAGCAATTCCCACCTCCCGGAGCTCCCACACAGTTGCCAGGGATGTCCTGGCCACCCCAAATCCCCTCCCTTTCAGCCTGAGGACATCACCCGTCGGCAGCATTAAAGCCAAGGCGCTCCTCCCTCACAGAAATTAAATCCGGAGCAACGGCCCTCGGAGATGCCTCAAAATCAAAGGTTTGAGTGGGATGGAGTTTCGTTTGGATGAAGTCTGGACTTTTCCAGGGAGCCAGCCGGAGTGCAGCAGTGATGGAAAGCT
Organism: Chamaea fasciata; assembly: GCF_029207755.1. Classification (NCBI taxonomy): domain Eukaryota; kingdom Metazoa; phylum Chordata; class Aves; order Passeriformes; family Sylviidae; genus Chamaea; species Chamaea fasciata. Next base: position 17,711 of record NW_027094389.1, read on the forward strand.
TTTGCAGGTGGGTCCCACTGGAGGTGTGCTGAAGGCAGGGATGGGCGTCCCTTGCCTGAGGGAAAGGCACTTGCAGAGGCCACTGCTGGGGCTCGGAAAGGAGCTGAGCTCCTGCAGGGAGCTGTGTCCTCCCGAGGGCACAGGGGCTGCCTCAGCACAGGCCGGCCAGTGCCTTCTCCTGCTCTGAAACATCACCTGGAGCCCGAGCTCAGGGGGTGGCTGAATTCCAGGGAAATCTGACAGGTGACCCCCAGGGGGTGAGGGTTATAATTAACCAAATCTATGGAATAGAAACCTATCCTGTCCCCATCCTGCTGAGCTTCCTTGGAAGCTCTGCTGGTTCCTGACACGTCTGGCATTCAAGCAGCAGCTCTGCGTGGGAATATCCGTGCTCCGTGAGGCACTGTGAGGTTATTGCAGCGGGAACTGAGCAGGGAATTCGGGGCCGTGGGTATAATTCATCTAAACTAGCAAAGGTGACAGTGAACCCCAAATCTGGGCACCACACAGAGAACAATCTTTGTGCTGCCCTGTCAGCTCAAGCCCCTGGGCTGGGAAGTTTTGGGAGTCAAACATATGGAATGATAGAAGTCACAGCAACTGGTGTCACCCCGAGGGACAGTCCAAGTCCCAGACAATTCCTCTGCAGTCCCCTGGGGGGGAAAACACCCTCTGTCTGCCAGGAGCCCTGACTCTGTTTCTCCTATCAGCTGTGTTGGGCTTTAAGAACTTGAAATAACTTTGAAGCCAAAGAAATCACCTTTTCCTACTGGTTTGATTGTGTTTTTTTGTTGTTTTTTTTTTTTTTTTTTTCTTTCAGATGCTGGACTTGCTTCTGTGGATGTGTGCTGAGCTCTGGCTGCAGGGGACTGTCAGGCCTGAATGGCTGTGAGTTTGTGTTCTTCTCGCTGGGGAAGCAGAAATAATTATTAATTAGACTGCAGAAATGTTTTCAGAAACCTTTCCCCTTTCCTGCCCTTTGCTGGTGGATCTTCTCTTTCTGCCTTTGACTTTACAAAGCTGTTCCCTGATGTCAATTCCCCTGCCTGAATTCCTTGCAGCTCCTAGCTGGGAAAAACTGGGATGATGTCCTAGGGATGTTCTTAGGGGAGGACAGAGGTGAGATTTTTGCCTGTATTTTTCTAATATTTTCTAAAATTTCAGGGAGCTGCTGCTGCTCCTGCCCCTAATCCTGCTGCTGCTGCACAAGTGGAGCCTTGTCAGCGAAGACCTGCATCTGCAGGAGGCCCCGCAGGCCCTGGCTGGGAAGTGCCAAAACAAAGAAGTGATCAGTAAGTGCTGAACTGCTTCCAGGAGGGCGTATTTTGTTGCAGCCGTTACAGACCAACCGTGTGGTGCTGGTGACTTTGTGTGAGTTGCTTTATTAAAGCCAATCGTTGGTAAGGGTTTTGAGCCTGCCTTGGAGAGCACTTGGAGCTCTTGGTGCTCTGGCTTTCCCCTAGGTGGCCCTGGGGGCGCCCTGACTGTCCCCTAGGTGTCCCTGGGGTTGCCCTGGCTGTCCCCTAGGTGTCCCTTGGGGTCCACGGGCTGTCCACTAGGTGTCCCTTGGGGGGACCTGACTGTCCCTGGGATGCCCTGGCTGTCCCCTAGGTCTCCCTGGGGGTGCCCTGACTGTCCCCTAGGGGTACCTTGTCTGTCCCTGGGGGGGCCCTGGCTGGCCCCTAGGGGTCCCTGGGGGTACCCTGGCTGTCCCCTATGTGTCCCTGGGGGTGCCCTGGCTGGCCCCTAGGTGTCCCTGGAGGTGCCCTGGCTGTCCCCTTGGTGTCCCTGGGGGTGCCCTTGCTGTCCCATAGGTGTCCCTGGAGGTGCCCTGGCTGTCCCCTTGGTGTCCCTGGGGGTGCCCTGGGTGTCCCTGGGGTGCTCTGGCTGTCCCCTAGGTGTCCCTGGGGGTGCCCTAGCTGTCCCTTAGATGTCCCTGGGGGTGCCCTGGCTCTCCTTGGGGTGCCCTGGCTGTCCCTTATGTGTCCCTGGGGGTGCCCAGGGTGTCCCTGGGGTGCCTTGCTGTCCCCTAGGTGTCCCTGGGGGTGCCCTGCCTGTCCCCTGGGTGTCCCTTGGGGTGTCCTGGCTGTCCCCTAGGTGTCCCTGGGGGTGCCCTGGCTGTCCCTGGGGTACCCAGGCTTTCCTTTAGGTGTCCGTAGGGGTGCCCTGGCTTTCCCGTAGTTGTCCCTGGGGTGCCCTGGCTGTCCCTTTGGTGTCCCTGGAGGTGCCCTTGCTGTCCCTTGGGGGGCCCTGGCTGTCCCTGAGGGGGCCCTGGCTGTCCCCTAGGTGTCCCTGGGGTTCCCTGGCTGTCCCTGGGGTGCCCAGGCTTTCCTATAGGTGTCCCTGGGGGTGCCCTGACTGTTCCTTAGGCGTCCCTGGGGGTGCCCTGGCTGTCCCTTAGGTGTCCCTGGGGGTGCCCTGGCTGTCCCCTAGGTGTCCCTGGGGGTGCCCTGGCTGTCCCCTAGGTGTCCCTGGGGTGCCCTGGTGTCCCCTAGGTGTCCCTGGGGGTGCCCTGGCTGTCCCCTAGGTGTCCCTGCCTCGCTCGAATCCTCGACTCCGCCTCCGGCGCCATGGTGACACCCCTCCCAGTCTGGACCAGTGTGGCCACACCCCCTCCCCTGGGGCCATCCGACCCATCCCAGTATAGACCAGTAAGGCACCGTGTGCCCACCACGGACCCCCACACGCCTGCCAGTTCGTCCCAGTCCACTCCCCGTCCATCCCAGTTCTCTCTGATCACCCTCCCAGTGCTCCCAGTCCATCCCAGTCCCGCAGGTGCTGGTGCTTGTGGCTTGATCAGCTGGTGCCTGTCCGCAACGTGGAGCGGGTCAAATGAGGCCTCAGGGGGAGGGGGGGGCGGATTTTGGGGGTCCTGGGGGTCCCGAGTTGTCCTGGAGGGGTTTGGGGGGTCTGCGGGGAGTCTCAAGGGGCTGCTGTGGGTGTTTTTGGGGGGGCTTCGGGAGGTTTGGGCGGCCCATTTGCGGCATCAAAGGAACCTGAGGAGGGTTTTGGGGGCTCCTGGAGGTCGGGGGGGCCCTGGGGGTGGTTTGGGGGGCACTGGGGGGTTCCAGCCCGTGACCCCCCCCGTTTTTGACCCCCCCCCCCCCGAGCTGTTTCGGTCTCATCGACGCCCTCCTGAAGCCCAAGGGGGGGTGGGCGCTGGGCCCCCCCCGCTGCCCCCTCCCCCTGCCACCCCCGCGACGCCCTGCAGGTGAGGGACCCCCAAAAACCCCTCCCCGGTCCCCAAATTCACCCCTGGGACCCCAAAAAACCCCCAAAACCTCTCCCCGGACCCCAAATTCACCCCTGAGGCGCCATAAAACCCCCAAACCCCTCCCCATGAACCCCAAATCCACCCCTGGGACCCCCCAAAACCTCCCCAGGACCCCAGATCTACCCCGGGACCCTCGAATCCATCCCTTGGACCCCCAAAAACCCCAAAATCCATCCCTGGGACCCCCCAAAACCTCCCTCCAAACCCCAAATTCACCCCTCGGACCTCCAGAATCCTTCCACAGGACCCCTCAGGGGTCGTTCCCCACGAAAAAGGGCGGGAAACGTGAGGGGAGAAAAAGGGCGGGAAACGTGAGGGGAGAAAAAGGGCGGGATCAAGTGGGGGGGATCAATGGAATTTTGGGGGGGGGTCAGCGACGCTGAGGAAGGATCAATGGAATATTGGGGGGGCATCAATGACATTGGGGAGGTCAGTGACACTCGGGTGGGGATCAATGATGCTGTGGGGGGGTCGATATCAGCTCGGGGGGCGGCCATGGGTTTTTGGGGGGCCGCAACGCAGGCGGCCGTGCTGGGTTTGGAGCGGGGGGGCCCCTTCAACCTCTGGAGGGGCCCTGGCTGTCCCTGGGGGTCCCTGGCTGTCCCCTAGGTGTCCCTGGGGTGCCCTGGCTGTCCCCTAGGTGTCCTTGGGGTGCCTTGCTGTCCCCAAGGCGTCCCTGGGGGTCCCTGGCTGTCCCATAGGTGTCCCTAGGGGTGCCTTGTCTGTCCCTGGGAGGGCCCTGGGGGTACCCTGGTGTCCCTGGGAGGGCCCTGGCTGTCCCCTAAGTGTCCCTGGGGGTGCTCTGGTGTCACTGGGGATGCCCTGGCTGTCCCTTAGGTCTCCCTGGGGGTGCCCTGCCTTTCCCTTGGGGGGCCCTGGCTGTCCCAGGGACACCCTGGCTGTCCCCTAGGTGTCCCTGGGTGTGCCTTGTCTGTCCTTGGGGGTGCCTTGTCTGTCCCTGGGGGGGCCGTGGCTGTCCCCTAGGTGACCCTGGGGGTTCCCTGGGTGTCCCTGTGGGGGCCCTGACTGTCCCTGGGGTGCCTTGCTGTCCCCTAGGTATCCCTAGGGTGCCCTGGCTGTCCCCTAGGTGTCCCTGGGGGTGCCCTGGCTGTCCCTGAGGGGGCCGAGGCTGTCCCCTAGTTGTCCCTGGGGGTTCCCTGGGTGTCCCTGTGGGGGCTCTGGCTGTCCCTGGGGTACCCTGGCTGTTCCATAGGTGTCACTGGGGGTGCTCTGGAGTCACTGGGGTGCCCTGGCTGTCCCTTAGGTCTCCCTGGGGGTGCCCCGGCTGTCCCTTGGGGGGCCCTGGCTGTCCCTGGGGGGCCCTGGCTATACCCTAGGTGTCCCTGGGGTGCCCTGGCTGTACCCTACGTGTCTCTGGGGGTGCCTTGTCTGTCCCTTGGGGGGCCCTGGCTGTCCCTGGGGGTGCTCTGGCTGTCCTTTAGGTGTCCCTGGGGGTACCCTGGCTGTCCCCTAGGTGTCCCTGGGGGTGCCCTGGGTGTCCCTGTCGGGGCCCTGGCTGTCCCCTAGGTGTCCCTGGGGGTGCCCTGGCTGTCCCTGGGGGGGCCGTGGCTGTCCCCTCGGTGTCCCTGGGGGTTCCCTGGGTGTCCCATCGGGGGCCCTGGCTGTCCCCTAGGTGTCCCTGTGGGGGCCCTGGCTGACCCTGGGGTGCCCTGGCTGTCCCTTAGGTCTCCCTGGGGGTGCCCTGGCTGTCCCTTGGGGGGCCCTGGCTGTCCCCTAGGTGTCCCAGGGCTGCCCTGACTGTCCCCTAGGTGTTCCTCGGGGTGCCCTGGCTGTCCCTGGGGTGCCCTTGCTGTCCCCTAAGTGTCTTTGGGGCTGCCCTGGCTGTCCCCTACGTGTCCCTGGGGGTGCCCTGGCTGTCCCTTAGGTGTCCCTGGGGATGCCCTGGCTGTCCCTGGGGTGCCCTTGCTGTCCCCTAGGTGTCTCTGGGAGTGCCCTGGCTGTCCCTCAGAGTTCCCTGGGGATGCTCTGGCTGTCCCCAAGTGTCCCTGAGGGTGCCCTGGCTGTCCCTGGGGCACCCTGGCTATCCCCTAGGTGTCCCTCGGGGTGCCCTGGGTGTCCCTGGAGGTTCCCTGGCTGCCTCCTAGGTGTCCCTTGGTGTGCCCTGGGTGTCCCTGGGGGTGCCCTGGCTGTCCCTTATGTGTTTCTGGGGGTGCTCAGGCTGTCCACTCGCTGTCCCTGGGGGTGCCCTGGCTGTCCCCTAGGTGTCCCTGGGGGGGGCCTGACTGTCCCTGGGATGCCCTGGCTATCCCGTAGGTGTGCATTGGGGTCCCCGGGCTGTCCCCTAGGTGTCCCTGAGGGTGCCCTTGCTGTCCCCTAGGTGTCCCTCGGGTGCCCTGGCTGTCCCGAAGGTGTCCCTGGGGGTGCCTTGGCTGTGCCCTAGGTGTCCCTGGGGGTTCCCTGGGTGTCCCTAGGGGTGCCCTGGTATCCCTGGGGGTGCCCTGGCTGTCCCTAAGGTATCCCTGAGGGTGCCCTGGGTGGCCCTCGGAGTGCCCAGGCATTCCCCTAGGTGGCCCTGGGTGTCCCTGGGCATGCCCAGGGTATCCCCTAGGTGTCCCTAGGGGGTGCCCTGGCTGTCTCTGGGGGGCCCTTGCTGTCCCCTAGATGTCCCTGGGGGTGCCCTGGATGTCCCTGGCGGTGCCCTGGGGGTGCCCTGGGTGTCCCTGGGGGTGCCCTGGCTGCCTCCTAGGTGTCCCTTGGGGTGCCCTGGGTGTCCCTGGGGGTGCCCTGGCTGTCCTCTAGGTGTCCCTGGGGGAGCCCTGGTGTCTCTGGGGGTGCCCTGGCGGTCCCTGGCGTGGCCAGGGAGTCCCTAGGGTGCCCTGGCTATCCCCTAGGTGTCCCTGGGGTTACCTGGGTGTCCTCTATCTGTCCCTGGGGGTTTCCTTGGTGTCCGTGGCGGTGCCCTGGGGATGCTCTGGCTCTCCCTGGGGCGGCCCTGGCTGCCCCTGGTGTGGCCGTGGCTGTCCCTGGGGTTGCCCTGGCTGTACCCTACGTGTCCCTGGGGGTGCCTTCTCTGTCCCTTGGGGGTCCCTGGCTGTCCCTGTGGGGGCCCTGGCTGTCCTTTAGGTGTCCGTGGTGGTGCCCTGGCTGTCCCCTAGGTATCCCTGGGGGTGCCCTGGCTGTCCCTGGGGAGGCCGTGGCTGTCCCCTAGGTGTCCCTGGGGGTTCCCTGGGTGTCCCTGCGGGGGCTCTGGCTGTCCCATAGGTGTCCCTGTGGGGGCCCTGGCTGTCCCTGGGGTGCCCTGGCTGTCTCATAGGTGTCCCTGGGGGTGCTCTGGTGTCACTGGGATGCCCTGGCTGTCCTCTGGGGGGCCCTGGCTGTATCTGGGGGTGCCCTGGCTGTCCCCTAGGTGTCCGTGGGGGTGCCCTGGGTGTTTCTGGGGGTCCCCTGGCTGTCCCATAGGTGTCCCTGGGGATGCCCTGGCTGACCCCTAGGTGTCACTGGGGGTGCCATGGCTGTCCCTTAGGTGTCCCTGGGGGTGCCCTGGCTGTCCCTTAGGTGTCTCTGGGGTCCCCTGGCTGTCCCATAGGTGTCCCTGGGGGTGCTCTGGTGTCACTGGGATGCCCTGGCTGTCCTCTGGGGGGCCCTGGCTGTATCTGGGGGTGCCCTGGCTGTCCCCTAGGTGTCCGTGGGGGTGCCCTGGATGTTTCTGGGGGTCCCCTGGCTGTCCCATAGGTGTCCCTGGGGATGCCCTGGCTGACCCCTAGGTGTCACTGGGGGTGCCATGGCTGTCCCTTAGGTGTCCCTGGGGGTGCCCTGGCTGTCCCTTAGGTGTCTCTGGGGTCCCCTGGCTGTCCCATAGGTGTCCCTGGGGATGCCCTGGCTGACCCCTAGGTGTCACTGGGGGTGCCATGGCTGTCCCTTAGGTGTCTCTGGGGTGCCCTGGCTGTCCCCTAGGTGTCCCTGCCTCGCTCGGATCCTCGACTCCGCCTCTGGCGCCATGGTGACACCCCTCCCAGTCTGGACCAGTGTGGCCACACCCCCTCCCCTGGGGCCAATAGACCCATCCCAGTATAGACCAGTAAGGCACCTTGTGCCCACCATCGACCCCCACACACCTGCCAGTTCATCCCAGTCCACTCCCCGTCCATCCCAGTTCTCTCTGATCACCCTCCCAGTGCTCCCAGTCCATCCCAGTCCCGCAGGTGCTGGTGCTTGTGGCTTGATCAGCTGGTGCCTGTCCGCAACGTGGAGCGGGTCAAATGAGGCCTCAGGGGGAGGGGGGGGGCGGATTTTGGGGGGATCCTGGGGGTCCCGAGTTGTCCTGGAGGGGTTTGGGGGGTTTTGGGGGGCCTGGGGGGAGTCCTGGGGGCTGCTTTGGGTGTTTTTGGGGGATCTTCGGGAGGTTTGGGCGGCCCATTTGAGGCATCAAAGGAACCTGAGGAGGGTTTTGCGGGCTCCTGGAGGTCGGGGGGGCCCTGGGGGTGGTTTGGGGGGCACTGGGGGGTTCCAGCCCGTGACCCCCCCCGTTTTTGACCCCCCCCCCCCCCGAGCTGTTTCGGTCTCATCGACGCCCTCCTGAAGCCCAAGGGGGGGTGGGCGCTGGGCCCCCCCCGCTGCCCCCTCCCCCTGCCACCCCTGCGACGCCCTGCAGGTGAGGGACCCCCAAAAACCCCTCCCCAGACCCCAAATTCACCCCTGGGTCCCCAAAAAACCCCCAAAACCTCTCCCCGGACCCCAAATTCACCCCTGAGGCCCCAAAAAACCCCCAAACCCCTCCCCATGAACCCCAAATCCACCCCTGGGACCCCCCAAAACCTCCCCAGGACCCCAGATCCACCCCGGGACCCCCCAAATCCATCCCTTGGACCCCCAAAAACCCCCAAATCCATCCCTGGGACCCCCCAAAACCTCCCTCCAAACCCCAAATTCACCCCTCGGACCTCCAGAATCCTTCCACAGGACCCCTCAGGGGTGGTTCCCCACGAAAAAGGGCGGGAAACGTGAGGGGAGAAAAAGGGCGGGAAACGTGAGGGGAGAAAAAGGGCGGGATCAAGTGGGGGGGATCAATGGAATTTTGGGGGGGGTCAGCGACGCTGAGGGAAGATCAATGGAATATTGGGGTGGCATCAATGACATTGGGGGGGGTCAGTGACACTCGGGTGGGGATCAATGATGCTGTGGGGGGGTCGATATCAGAGGTTATGAGAGGCAATCGCCGCCGCCGTCCTCCCGTGCCCAGAGCCCCGCCAGGACTCCAGCGCAGCTCCGGCTGCAGGCGGAGCAGGAGCGGCTCCTGCCGCCCGCAGCGATCCCGGTCCCGATCCCGACCGCAACGCCAGCCCGGTCCTCAGGCTCCGAGACCCACAGCCCGCCCGCCGAGGGGGGCCGCACCGCTCGGGAGCCGCAGCCGACACTGACAGGACCCGAACCAGAACGGCCGGTCCCATTCCCGGCCCCGCCTGGCTCCGCGCAGGGCCGCGAGCAACCTCGGCTCGGCTCAGCTGTGAGGGGCGGGGCGGGGCCGCGGGCGATGGTCCCGCCCCCATCCCGGGCAGCGCGGGGCGCCGGGGCGGGCTCGGGGCGGAGGCGGGGTGGGCTTTGGGCGGAGCCGGGGCGGAGCCGGGGCGGGCTCGGGGCGGAGCCGGGGCGGGCTCGGGGCGGAGCCGGGGCGGGCTCGGGGCGGAGCCGGGGCGGGCTCGGGGCGGAGCAGGGGCGGAGCCGGGGCGGGCTCTGGGCGGAGCCGGGGCGGGCTCGGGGCGGAGCCGGGGCGGGCTCGGGGCGGAGCCGGGGCGGGCTCGGGGTGGAGCAGGGGCGGAGCCGGGGCGGGCTCGGGGCGGAGCCGGGGCGGAGCCGGGGCTCTGTGAGGCGGGGCCCGGAGGCAGCCGGGGCCGGGCAGTACCGGGGGCGCGGCTTCAGGGGCGCGGGGCGGGTCCCAAGTGCACGGCGCCGGGACCCCACCGGGGCGTTCCTCACCGAGCCCATAGAGCAGCAGCTACTTCCGCCACCCTTTTGAATCCCCGCGATTGGCGGGCTCGCTGAGGCATCGGCAGTGCTGATTGGACAGCGGGCCCTGGGAACCGCCCCCGCCCCCCGGCCCGCGCTGAGGGCCCGGGGCCTCCGCCCTCAGACCGGCTCCGGCTCCAACCCGGCCCGGGCTCTGCTCCGGTCCCCCCGGCCCGCCCTGAGGGCCCGGGGGCTCTGCCCCGAGACCGGCCTCGCCCCTCCCCGCCTCGCCTCGTAGTAGATTTCTGTTTGGTTTGTGGGAAGAAACAGTTGTGAGAAGTGAGATTTGTGCTGGAGAGCTGCTGCTGGGAAGAAAGGATGGAGTAAATCTGCTCCGAGGATGTGTGATGAAGAATTCAGGGTAAGGGTTGGGCAATATTTATAAACTGTCTCCATATTTCCCTGTATCTCTGGGTGTTTGGATTTAGCCTGGGATTGTCAGCTAAGTTATAAACAAACCAACCCGGCTACTGAACTCCCAATGAACGTTTGGAACCCTTGCACAGAAAGACAAGTTAGCAACGATTCCAAAGGAAAAATTGTAAATGGAGGGTAACGATTGCGGGGGGATTTCCTTGGGGATTATGACCCTCACACATACGGAATTTAGGAGGTGGAATCCCAGTTTCAGCCTTGGGCACGTGCAGGAGAAGAGGGGTCGTTATCCCTATCAAGGAAAGCCCGGTGCCCCAGCGCGTCAGGTGCGGACAACGAATTCTCCGGGGATGAGCACAAGTCCCCTCTTCCCCTGCCCCGACACTCGGACTGGCAGCAGCTGCAGGTGAGAGCTGTCACAGGATGGTGAGGGGACAGAGCAGCCCCAGGTGTGACCGTCAGGATGAGGAGGGCAGCAGAGCCGCCACAAGTGTAAGCTGTAAAGGATAATGAGGGGCCGGTTCTAGCCGGGGGCGGTTTAATAGAGGAGCCCGAGTTCACTTTGGCATCGGGCCGTGAGGAGCTCAGCGTGGTTTCTGCGGTGGTGGGAAAGCTTCTTACAGCGCCTGCAGGAGCACGTGGGTGTGGGGGGTTTCTTTGTGCCGGACAGCAGTAGCAGGTAAGCCAGCATGGGTTTGTAGGGGATATTTTTTTTTTCTTTGCAGCTTTGTCTTACTAATTTCTCTGTGGTGCTCCCAGGAAATAAAAGGAGTTATGGAGAGAAAAGGAGTTCAAATTCAGTGAAGAAACTCTTCTTCTGTGGTTGTCAGTATTCAAACTGAAGAAAACTTTCCACCTGGATTTTTAATGAGTTGTGGTATTTCTATGTGGTTTTTATTAAGTATTATGCTCTTGGGTGGCGTGTAGTGTTTTGTCTGATTTTTGATGTTATGTGTAATTTGGTTTTTGAGTGAGGATAACTTTGTTGGAGGGGTTGTTTGTATTTGAGGTAGAATTAATTTAAGTAGCTTTTTTTGCTAGACTTCTGATACGTGGTATTGGGGTTTTGTGTGTGATATGTAGGGATTCAAGTTGGGTAGGGCTATTTTTTCTGTTTAGTGGCTTTGAATGATTTATTGTGTAGCTTTATCTTGTTTGTAGATGGTGTATGGTGAGAGATATGGTTTCTTTTTCGTGTTAGGTTTTGTAGTTTACATGTCGGTCAGAGTATTTTTGAACTGAGTTTTGTTGAATTGTTTTTGGTGAGATACAGTGTTTTTTGAGGGTGTGTTTTCTAAGGTTTACAATGGTGTAATTGGCTGTAGTGTGAGATGTAAAGGAGGTTTTTATTTATTTGGTGGTGGTTTTTATTATGGTGAGTGTGTAGTATTTGTTTTGATGGGTTTGGGGTAGTGTGATGTAGCTAATTTATTAGGGTTTTCTAATATTTATAATTCAATTATTGTTTATTGTATTACAGGGATTTATTTATTTAGCTTGTTTGGTTTTAGTGTGTGTTCTATAATTATGGAAAATTTGGGAGATGCTGTTTATAGTTGAATGGATCTTTTAGTTTTAGGATTGAGGGGGTTGCAGGTATATATTTTGAAGGTTTTTTGAGGGGATTGGACATGGGGGTTATTTTTATTATATTTGGTAGTTGGACTTATAGTAATAAGAGTTGGCTTTTTTTGCTGCATTATTTTTTGTTTTTTTCTTTTCTAGTATTCATGTATTTGTGTGGTCAGGGTAGTGGTGTTTCTGGTGCAGCTGTAAGCCTCCATTATTGTTTGTGTGTTTTAGGTGGTCCACTGGTATTACAGGGAGACCCCCTCACTGACCGGCCAACAGATCTGCTGAGATTGTACATCAGCATTTGGTTTTCTCTATGGTACCTGACTAAGAGACAGCAGTCTGGTGACAGCAAGGAATTCCCAGAGGTGGAGCTGGATCTCAGCAGTCAAGCTGACGTGGGCAAGGTGAGCAGTGACTGGTGGACAGAAGCAGTTGCTATTGTTCAAGTCTCACTTGCTGGTGCAACTCTAAGCATTCACTGTTCTTTTTTTTTTTACTTTAGGTTGTCCCCTTGCCAGATGTGCTGGCCCCAGAGGCCAGATGGGTGCAGCATTAAGGTATACTTGTGGCATGCTTCAGTCAGACTGGGGAGGTTGCTGTTTCACAGTAACTCAGCATGATTTTTTGCTTCTTTTGTTTCTTTGCAGGTGCCACTGCTGTCCCAGGCGTGCTAAGGAATAGAGAGAGCCGGTGAGTTGCCCTTTAGGCAGGGTGACCCATAGGTGAGCGATGTGCTCAGCATTTACTTTTTCCTTTTGCTGGGTCCACTCCTGTCAGCCTCTGGAGCGGAGTGAAGATCTGAGGGGGAGCTGGGGCAGCGGTGCAGAGGAGCCCTGGGGATTACTCTTCTGGAGGGGGATAGTCACATTTCCTGTTTTGTGATCCTAGGTAGCGCGAGGAGGTGCGGAGACAAAGTCTGGATATGGCAGCCCCAAAGCGGATGCTGAGAACACGTCGACGTCTGCGGTGCCGACATGTTCATTTCTGTCGAGGACGGACGTTCCACTCGTGTTCCAAAAGCTAAGTGTTGGGGCTGGTGGTCAGGAGAAGGGAAAAAACCTTTTCAGTCCCGGGAGGTGATTTAAAGTTACCTTAGAAGAGAAGGCCCTAGTGGGGTGGTCCCTTCAAAAGTAAAGGGTGAGGGTTTCTCCTCAGCATCACCAGAGCCTTTGCTGGGCGGGGCAGTTCTGACCCATCTCCATGTTCTAGGGAGCTTCACATTGTTGGCCTTCTTTTAGAGTCCACAGGGTTAGGCTGCAGCAGGGGATTCCTGGCCCAGGAGTGTCCTGATTAGGAGCAATGCCAGTTGCAAGGCGTAGGGTTAGTAGGGTTCAGCAGGGGGAGTTTACAGTGGCACACAGAGGCTGAAGGAGGGCTTGAGAAGTAAAGGACTCGAGGTCTAGAGAACACACAGTGAAAATCGGGGGTACAGCCTAGGATACAAGTCAGAGTACAGGCATCCCGGCCCTCACAGCGCTGCTGCCAACACTGTTTCCCTGAGAGCAGCTGCCGGCAGCAATCCTAACGCAAGACAAGGCCAGAAGTCCTGAGAGGTGCAGGCAGTAACCCTAAGCTAGGGCCAGGCAGGAAGTGACAGTGGTGGGGCAGAGTCCACAGGGTTGAGGTTCACCGGGGATGTCCACCCTGCGTTCCTGTCCTGCTCTAACCGGGGATGCTCACAGCCCTAATGGAGGCCACGGTGGGTGGGCTCGGTGCCAGTAACGCCTCTAAGGCTTTGGCGCTGCGAGCGTCGGCCTCCGAGCTCAGCTGAAGCACGCACGGGGCCCGAGGACCCGGTGCTGCTTAAGAGACGGTGAGTAGCAGAGCTGCTGGTTTTTGGCTGATGTGCAGCTAAGATTATGCTTTGGTATTTGGTTTTCTTTATTGTAGCTGACTAGGAGACAGCAGCCCAGTGACAGGAGGAATTTCCCTGAAGGAGAGGCGGCCCTCTTTGGGGCCCAGCGTGGATTCACCTCCCCAGACGTCTGAGAGATAAGTGGAGGGCTCGGAACTAGGGAGGGGATGAAAGTGGGGTACCAGGGCAGGGATCACTGGGAGGGATTTTTTGAGTCGGGTTTGGAGCTGGGGATGTCCCAGATGTGACCCCTTAGGCTACATGAAGGGAAAGTCTCATTTTTCATGTCGGTGCTGAGGTGTGCAGGGCAGAGCAGTCCTGGTGTGTGTTGTGTCACTTGTCTGTTGTGCACTCTGTCTGTTTGGTGTCTTGTCTTTTCCTTTAGTCCTTTCAGGGGCCTATCAAAACCCCTGGCATCAGTCTTAGCATTTCTGATCTCTGTGCTCCTCAGCCAGGTGCCTTTGTCTCAGCTGCTCGGACACTCATCAGAATCCATCTCTCTTCACAAGCATCCAGTCCGATGCCTTTTCAGGTCTTGTTCTGAGCTGTACTGACAGCCGTGCACCGCCCTGATCCATTCCGGCGGGTTAGGTCTTGTGAGAATGCAAAGACAGGTGGAGGATTCTGACCGTAGGATTCTCGGGCATCCATCTCTGTGTTTCTTGGGATAAGTCATCCCGATGGCATCTTGTTCCTGCAGGGTTCTCTGAGCCTGGCCAGCTCACCTTCCGTCTCACCTCGGTCATCTCATTCCGAGTTCTCTGGACCCTCAGGGTCGTTCTTCTTGCCAGAGTTTTCTGTCCCTGTTGTGTCCCCTCGTTTGTCCTGTGCTGTGTCACGGGTGTTGGTGTGTGTTTGGCCCGGAGCTGCTCTGCCTTGCTGCTCAGTCTGGGTGTAGGGGTACGAGGGTAATAGTCCTGGGGGCTTGAAATTTGTGATGTGGGGTGTAGTAGGCCTGTAGAGGGTATTCCTAGATTGCCACAAGATGTGTGGAGCTGTCAAGGTATCCTGCAGCACTCTGACTTTTGTCCGAACTTTCTTTCAGATGCAGAGAGATGAAATCTGTGGCAGAGCCCCCCATCCTGGGTGAGGGGCTCCCCTGAGAAGGTCAGTCCCTGTTTCTGTTTGCAGGGGAGGTGTAAATGATGGCTGTGTTACAGCTCTGTTCTTTGTCTTTATTTTTAGGTGGTGAAGCCGGATCTCAGCAGTCAAGCTGACGTGGGCGAGGTGAGCAGTGACTCGTGGACAGAAGCCGTTGCTATTGTTCAAGCCTCACTCGCTGGTGCAACTCTAAGCCTCCGTTATTGTGTGTTTTAGGGAGTCCACTCGCAGGAGGCCGAGCTCCCCTCTCACCAACGGGACGACAGACCCGCGTCACCTCACCCGTGAGCCCTCCGGGAGCATTCCAGGAGTCTGTGATGGAGCCTTGATCTTCTCCTTGTGAAGGCCCCATCCAGGTAGGCTTGGATAACGGCCGAGGAGTTGAGGTGAGTCAGGGAGGAGAAGGAGGAGGAGGGAGGGTCCCCTCAAGTTCCAGCGCTGCCACGTCACCTTGTCTGCTCTTTACCCAGGCAGACCCTGCGACGCCGGCGTTGGCCTCTGAGCGCAGCTGAAGCGCGGGGCCGAGGACACAGGCAAGCTTAGGAGACAGTGAGTAGCAGAATTGTCGGGGTTTGGGTGATGGGCTGCTAAGATCACGCATTCATGTTTGGTTTTCTTTGTTGTAGCTGACTAAGAGACAACAGCCCAGCGACAGCAGGAATTTTCCTGAGGCAGAGGCGGCCTTCTTTGGACCTGGCAGGGATTTGCCTCCCTGGATGCCTGAGAGATAAGTGGAGGGTGATGGCTCACAGAGGGGATGAAAGCAGGATGCCAGGGCAGGGATCACCGGGAGGGGTTTTTTAAGTCAGATTTGGAGTTGGGGGCACCAAGATGTGACCCCTTAGGCTACGTGAAGGAAAAGTCTCATTTTTCATGTCAGTGCTGAGGTGTGCAGGGCAGAGCAGTCCTGGTGTGTGTTGTGTCACTTGTCTGTTGTGCACTCTGTCTGTTTGGTGTCTTGTCTTTTCCTTTAGTCCTTTCAGGGGCCTGTCAAAACCCCTGGCATCAGTCTTAGCATTTCTGATCTCTGTGCTCCTCAGCCGGGTGCCTTTGCCTCAGCTGCTCGGACACTCATCAGAATCCATCTCTCTTCACAAGCATCCAGTCCAATGCCTTTTCAGGTCTTGTTCTGAGCTGTATTGACAGCCGTGCACCGCCCTGATCCATTCCGGCGGGTTAGGTCTTGTGAGAATGCAAAGACAGGTGGAGGATTCTGACCGTAGGATTCTCGGGCATCCATCTCTGTGTTTCTTGGGATAAGTCATCCCGATGGCATCTTGTTCCTGCAGGGTTCTCTGAGCCTGGCCAGCTCACCTTCCGTCTCACCTCGGTCATCTCATTCCAAGTTCTTTGGACCCTCAGGGTCATTCTTCTTGCCCAGAGTTTTCTGTCCCTGTTGTGTCCCCTCGTTTGTCCTGTGCTGTGTCACGGGTGTTGGTGTGTGTTTGGCCCGGAGCTGCTCTGCCTTGCTGCTCAGTCTGGGTGTAGGGGTACGAGGGTAATAGTGCCGGGGGCTTGAAATTTGTGATGTGGGGTGTGGTTAGACTGTAGAGGGTATTCCTAGATTGCCACAAGATGTGTGGAGCTGTCAAGGTATCCTGCAGCACTCTGACTGTTGTCCTGACTTTGTTTCAGATGCAGAGGGATGAAATGTGTGGCAGAGCCCCCCATCCTGGGTGAGGGGCTCCCCTGAGAAGATCGATCGCTATTCAAGGTGAGAGTCACACATTTCACATTTTTTGGCACTCCAGTGCAGGCCACCTGCGTTTACAGCTTCAAACAGGTGAGTCCCTTGGTAACCCCCCTGGGCAGCAGCTGGAGCCTGCTCCGGGCTGGGCTGAGGGAGCAAACACTTGTGGCTGACACAGCTCCACACTGAGGGTACTTGGGAAAACACCTGCCTTGTCCTGGATTTTTTTTTTTTTTTTTGAGCTTTTGACAAGGTTTTAATCATCACCTTGGTAAAAATAAATGGTAAGGACTGAAAACATGAGAGGCTGGCAGGTTATGCTCATGAATGAGAACTTTTTTTTTGAATAACTGTGCGGCCTATATCCTATTTTTGAGACTCTCTTTTTTGGCTGACTTTACTGTAAAAAATCTAATTTCAATTTAGCTGCCTCAATAATGAATTTATGGTACAAATATGTTCTAGCGGCAGGAGCTTAAAGTAGTAACACCAACATGCCACCTCTGGAATAAAGTCCTGTGTCTCCTCAGACCTACTGGTTTGCAGTAGAGTTTGTACACCTTTCGCTGCAGCTGTGGTTCTTAATAACTGGAAGTCCAGGGATTCTGGGCGATTCCCATAAGTTCTCCTGTTTTGTAGGAGCTGCACGGTGAGGTCAGCATTCTGAGGGAGGCCCTGGCACAGCTGCCAAGGGCAAGGAACGTGGAGCATCCCGGGGCTTCTCCCGCCCGAGTTTCTCCCGGAGCGTGCTGCGTGTCGTGCCGGATGTTTAACCCGGGTTTGGGGTGTTCTCCTGCAGTCCCAGCTCTAACTGCTGCCCCCGAGCCCCGGCCTTGCTCTGTCCCAGCACTGAACCTGGCAGGTGGGTGTGCTTTTCCAGCCCTTGAATCCCACGGGCAATCCCAGATTCCCGGAGCTCCCCGAGGCACAGCCTGGCCTCCCTCCCTGGGAGCTGCATTTCAGTCTGCCTGGACCAAGGCCATCCTGTTTGAGACTTTATTCCTGTTGTTTTTCCTCTTGCAGGTTGTGGGCAAAAAGGAGAGAGCCAGTAGGAAGTGAAGCCACTGGAAGGCCTTATCCCAGTCCAAGGTTCCCACTTTTCTTTCTGACTCCTGGATAATTGCCTGGCCATAACTGGACAGAGACTGTCAGTTTGATTTCCTGCCTTTTCCAATAAATCCTTGCTTTCAGCTGGAGTGTATTCCTGGTGTCATCCCCCTCCTCGTCCGTGGATGTGTAAATAAAATTCCTGACTTGCCGAGTCCAATTTTGTTATTGCAGGAAGTGTGGTGCTTTTGTTCCACTGAAACTTCCCAACTCTGCTGAGAGTTTCCGATGTCAAATACAAGTAAGATTCGAGTTTCTTTGCATTGTTACTCCCACAAAACACAGATCATTCTTGGATAGGAGTAGCTGGACCTGTTGAATTTCCACTTCCCTTTAAACTTAGAGCAGAGGAAGCAGATTTAAATTTGTTGTTCCATGAACTTCCACCAACTTGATGACTGTTCCAAAAGTTTGCAGTATTAGAAATGCCTAAGCTTGTTTTCCAGGCAAGCTGGGATTTAGATGTTATTTCTTCCTTTTATTTGATGTTTTTTCTCTCTCTGATTCTAGTAAGAGAATATATTTTTTTTTCCAGTTTTCCATCCTAATTGGAGTTTTTGTACATTGTAGGGCACATTTCCAAGGAAATTTTCCAAATTCATGTTGGTAAAGCAGGAGCTATTCAGCACCATGCTGCCACTTTTTTCCTTTCAACCCCTTAACAGGTCTCATTCTACCCATACACAGTATTACCAGCAATAACTTGGTGTCGAGTTGTATTTCAGAGGTAGCAATAAAACAAAGTTGACATTTTATTTTGTGCCTCTCTGAACCTCTTTGTTTATTAACAAAGAACTCCAAAACAAAGCAAACAGAAAAACAAAAACCAAAACAAAAGCCCCTACAAACACTGCCCCCCAAGAAAAAACAATGACAGAGAAAACATACCAACATTATTAAATAAAAATTAAATCTTTACCCCTTAGAAAACGAGGCTAATTTAATTTTAATTCATTGTGGTTCTGATGTGTTAGGTAAATGATTTCATATAGTTTAAAAAATAAACAAGTCAACACAAATTAAATAAATACAAAAATAGAAAAATATAAGTAACAAAAATAGAAATATAAAATACAGTTTTAAGGGGTGAGAAAATCTCTAGAAAAGCTAAAGCTTTTACAGTATCCCCTAAATAGGTGGTACTCTCTTAACTGCTGCAGAGCGTTGAAACAAGCCTAGAGAAGCTTCAGTGTGCACCAAAAGCAGCTGCTGCTATAGGAAACCGGTGTTGTTTTAAGACCTCCCCCTCCCAAGTTCCTTGCACTTTGTGTTCACAGAGAAGTCACACGAGTCCTGATATATTTTTCCTTTCTTCAAGGATGATGACAACAAGAAAAGTCAACTCTTTAATTTTTGCTTATCCCTAGCAAGCAAAGCCCGGTGCCCCAGTGTGTCGGTGCAAACAGTGAAATGTCTGCAGCAAGTTCCCTCTGCCCCGCCCTCACCCTCGGGCTGGCAGCAGCTGCAGGCGTGAGCTGTTAGGATAACGAGGGGACAGAGCAGCCGCAGGCGTGAGCTGTAAAGGATAATGAGGGGCAGGTGGCTCCTGCCCGAGCTGCTTACGCGGGGAGCCTCAGCTCAGTCTAGTGTGGAGCTGCCGGAGGGAGCAGCTTCTGCGAGGCTCTCTGGAGTGTCTTACGGGATGATGGCGAGCTCGTCTTACAGAGTTTGGGGGAACCCTCGGATATGGAGTATTGCTTCAGGAGATGCCGAGGGACAAACCTTTGTGCCGGGCAGCAGGAGCAGGTGAGCCGGTGTGGATTTGTAGGGGGGACTTTTCTCCTTTTCCCTTTCAATTTTGTCTTCCCAATCCTTCCCTGGCGTCCCTAGAAAAAAAAAAAAGGGGGTTTTGAGGACAAAAGAGTTTAAATTGAGGAAAGAAACTCCTTTTATTGTCTGTGTTCAAACTGGGGGAATCCCCCTTCACCTGGGATTTTAATAAATAGTGGTACTTCTATGCGGTGCTTTTATTACTTTATTACTTATATGGTGCTTTTATTCAATATTGCATTCTTTGGTGGTACATAGTGTTTCATGTTATTTTTTGGTATTATTTATTGCCTGTAATTTGGTTTTTGAGGGAAGGTAACTGTATGGATGGGTTTGTTTGTATTTGAGGTAGAATTAATTTAAGTAGTTTTTTTTTTTTTTTTTTTTTTTTAAATAGGCTTCTGATACGTGCGATTGGGGTTTTGTTTTTGTTTATTGTATGTAGGGATTCAGATTACCTAGGGCCAGCCTGGCCGGTGGAGGTTTTGTTAGATGCAATTTTAATATTTTTAAAAGTTTTTTTCTGTTTAGTTGTTTTAAGGTGGTTTTCAATAATTTTTTGTGTAGTTTTATTTTGTTTGTAGATGGTGTATGCTAAGGGATACGGTCTATTTATTTCATGGTAGGTTTCTTAGTTTACATGTCGATCAGATTGTTTTAGAACTGAGTTTTATTGTTGAAATTTTTTTTTTTGGTGAGATATTGTATTTTTAAAGGAAATGTTTTCTAAGGTTTACAATGGTGGAAGTGGCTGTAGTGTGAGGTATAGGGGAGGTTATTTATTTAGCGGTGGCTTTTATCATGGTGAGTATGTAGTGTTTGTTTTGGTGGGTTGAGGTAGTGGAATGTAGGTAATTTTTTTGTGTTTCCTAATATTTGTAATTGGACTATTGTTTATTATAGTAGAGGGGTTAATTTATTTGGCTTGTTTGATTGCAGTATATGTTTTATACTTATGGATAATTTGAAAGGTATTGTTTATAGTTACATTGATTTTTTTGGTTTTGTGTGTATTTATAAGTGGTATTTTTGTTTTGATGGTTTGAGGTTTATGGGTTTCTTGAGTTAGGAATTATTTGTTTTGGTGTTTTTAATTGAAGTTTATTTGTGACTTCTTTGTTGTGTAGTTTGATTTGTTTGTTGCTGTCGAGGTTTAGGGTAAATTTGGGAGGAAACCTTTGAATGGGGTTCTTCTGGAAAGTAAACCTAAACAGTCTCATTCTTTTAAACTGCTTTTGCAAAGAACTTCTTTGGAGAAAAGTGGGAAAACCTATTTATTTAACAAACAAAGTGGTCACAAGCATAAAGAATGAATAATATGAAATAATAAAACTTTTTGTTGTTTTGAAGCGAGATGGTAACTTCAGAAAGTCTTTGCTGTGGGCTGTAGCTGAGCTCTTTTGGTCTCTTATCAGCTGTTCTGGTGTTGATAAAATGCTCAGGTGCAGGCCCCGTGGGCTGCAGGTGCCAGCTCTCGGCGCTGCTCTGGGTTTTTCAGTCTGCAGCAGGTTTAAACAGTCCTAAGAAAAAGGAAAACAAATAGCGAGGGAACTTCTCTGCCCTAACTAGCTGAAACCAAGAGCAAAGCACATCTTTGTGCTGCAGTCTGTCTGTGCTTGAGCTGAATATACGAGAGAGGGTATTCAGAGGAGTGAAAGTCGTTTTCTTAAAACAAACTGCAACCATTTTCTTTCCTTGCTTAGCTCTCAAAATCAGTCTTAAAGGTCCAGAACAAGCGACTGGGGATACAAGCGGCTTAAACTCACCCTAGGGCATTCTATGTCTTATCCCCATATCATAAACTTATCAAAACAAATTGAATTCTAACTCTAGGAACACATATATTCCACACACTTATGTCTTTATAGAAGCAACATACAGCTGTATACAGACAATGGTAGCAATAGTTAATAAACAGTGATGCTTACAGATGGTTCTTACTTAACAGTTAGATTTTCTGGACGTTCACATCCGTGTTGTTTCTTTTTTCTGTGCTGTTCACTATGTGCAACTCGGTTGCAGTCATTTGGCAGTCTAAGGGGAGCCAAGGTTGCAGCTACTGACAGCTTGGACCTGGGAGTAAAGTGCAGCAGTGTTCAGAATTGCAAGTGGCAGAAGCCCACTCCCGGGCACAGAGTTCTGTGCAGGAACGGTGGGTGTCTTCTGTGGGAAGCTATACTCACCGACTAAGTTCCTGATGTCAGTTTGCAGAAGGTGTTTGGCAGTCTAAGGGCAGCTAGGGTTTCAGCTTCTGGCAGCTTGGTTCTGGGAGTAATGTGCACTGTTCAGAATTCTAAGTGGCAGAAGCCCACTCCCGAACACAGAGCTCTGTGCAGAAACGGTGGGTCTTTTCTGTGGGAACCTAAACTAACCCCAGCAGGCTCCTGATGTCAGTTTATGGGATGGATTTGGCACTCCAAGGACAGTTAGGGTTCCAGGATCTGGGAGCTTGGATCTGGCAGATGTCCTGTGCTGAACTTAATTTTATCAGGTAGCAGCCCACTCCAGGGCAGAGAGCTCTGTGTAGGAACAATGGGTCTCTTCTGTGGGAAGCTAAACTCACCCCCTAAGTTCCTAATGTCAGGTCGTAGGAGACATTTGGCACTCCAAGGACAGTTAGGGTTCCAGCCTCTGGGAGCTTGGATATGGGAGAAGTGCAGCAGTGTTCCGAATTGAAAGTGGCAGAAGCCCACTCCGGGGCACAGAGCTCTGTGCAGGAACGGTGGCCGCTTTTCTGGGGAAAGTAAATATACCTCTCTGGTTCAGATTGTCAGTTTTAAGGAGCCATTTGGCAGTCCAAGGGGAGCCAGGCTTCCAGCTTCTGGGAGCTTGGTTCTGGGAGTAATGTGCACTGTTCAGAATTCTAAGTGGCAGAAGCCCACTCCCGAACACAGAGCTCTGTGCAGGAACAGTGGGTCTTTTCTGTGGGAAACTTAACTCCCCCCATAAGTCTCCTGATGTCAGTTTATGGGATGGATTTGGCACTCCAAGGACAGTTAGGGTTCCAGCTTCTGGGAGCTTGGATCTGGCAGATGTCCTGTGCTGAACCTAATTTTATCAGGTAGCAGCCCACTCTGGGGCAGAGAGCTCTGTGCAGGAACAGTGGCTCTCTTCTGTGGGAAGCTAAACTCACCCCCCGAAGTTCCTAATGTCAGGTTGTAGGAGACATTGGGCACTCCAAGGACAGTTAGGGTTCCAGCTTCTGACCGCTTGGTTGTGGGAGTAATGTGCACTGTTCAGAATTCTAAGTGGCAGAAGCCCACTCCGGGGCACAGAGCTCTGTGCAGGAACTGTGGGTCTTTTCTGTGGGAAACTAAACTCACCCCAGCAGGTTCCTGATGTCAGGCTGTAGGAGACATTTGGCACTCCAAGGACAGTAAGGGTTCCAGCTTTTGGATGCTTGGATCTGGCAGAAGTCCTGTGCTGAACTTATTTTTAGCAGTTCGCAGCCCACTCCGTGGCCGAGAGTTCTGTGCAGGAACGGTGGGTCTTTTCTGTGGAAAGCTAAACTCACCCCTCCACGTTCCTGATGTCAGTTTGCAGGGGGTGTTTGGCAGTCTAAGGGCAGCTGGGGTTTCAGCTTCATGGCAGCTTGGTTGTGGGAGTAAGTACACTGTTCAGAATTCTAAGTGGCAGAAGCCCACTCCTGGACACAGAGCTCTGTGCAGGAACTGTGGCTCTCTTCTGTGGGAAGCTATTCTCACCGACTAAGTTCCTAATGTCAGGTTGTAGGAGACATTGGGCACTCGCAGGACACTTAGCGTTCCAGCTTCTGGGAGCTTGGTATGGGAGAAGTGCAGCAGTGTTCAGAATTGTAAGTGGCAGAAGCCCACTCCCGGGCACAGAGCTCTGTGCAGGAACAGTGGCTCTCTTCTGTGGGAAGCTATACTCACCCCCTAAGTTCCTAATGGCAGGTTGTAGGAGACATTGGGCACTCCAGGGACAGTTAGGGTTCCAGCTTCTGACAGCTTGGTTCTGGGAGTAATGTGCACTGTTCAGAATTCTAAGTGGCAGAAGCCCACTCCCGGGCACAGAGCTCTGTGCAGGAACGGTGGGTCTTTTCTGTGGGAAACTAAACTCACCCCTCCAAGTTCCTGATGTCAGTTTGCAGGGGGTGCTTGGCAGTCTAAGGGCAGCTAGGGTTTCAGCTTCATGGCAGCTTGGTTGTGGGTGTAAGTACACTGTTCAGAATTCTAAGTGGCAGAAGCCCACTCCCGGGTACAGAGCTCTGTGCAGGAACAGTGGCTCTCTTCTGTGGGAAGCTAAACTCACCCCCCTAAGTTCCTAATGTCAGGTCGTAGGAGACATTGGGCACTCGCAGGACAGTTAGGGTTCCAGCTTCTGGGAGCTTGGCTATGGGAGAAGTGCAGCAGTGTTCAGAATTCTAAGTGGCAGAAGCCCACTCCGGGGCACAGAGCTCTGTGCAGGAACAGCGGCTCTCTTCTGTGGGAAGCTATACTCACCGACTAAGTTCCTGATGTCAGGTTGTAGGAGACATTGGGCACTCCAAGGACAGTTAGGGTTCCAGCTTCTGACAGCTTGGTTGTGGGAGTAATGTGCACTGTTCAGAATTCTAAGTGGCAGAAGCCCACTTTGGGACACAGAGCTCTGTGCAGGAACTGTGGGTCTTTTCTGTGGGAAACTAAACTCCCCCCAGCAGGTTCCTGATGTCCGGCTGTAGGAGACATTGGGCACTCCAAGGACAGTTAGGGTTCCAGCTTCTGGATGCTTGGATCTGGCAGAAGTCCTGTGCTGAACTTATTTTTATCAGTTAGCAGCCCACTCCGTGGCCGAGAGTTCTATGCAGGAACGGTGGGTCTTTTCTGTGGGAAGCTATACTCACCGACTAAGTTCCTAATGTCAGGTTGTAGGAGACATTTGGCGCTCCAAGGCCAGTTAGGGTTCCAGCTTCTGGATGATTGGATCTGGCAGAAGTCCTGTGCTGAACTTATTTTTATCAGTTAGCAGCCCACTCCGTTGCCGAGAGTTCTGTGCAGGAACTGTGGGTCTCTTCTGTGGGAAGCTAAACTCACCCCCTGATGTTCCTAATGTCAGGTTGTAGGAGACATTGGGCACTCGCAGGACAGTTAGGGTTCCAGCTTCTGGGAGCTTGGCTATGGGGGAAGTGCAGCAGTGTTCAGAATTCTAAGTGGCAGAAGCCCACTTCCGGGCAAAGAACTCTGTGCAGGAACAGTGGTTCTCTTCTGTGGGAAGCTATACTCACCCCCTAAGTTCCTAATGGCAGGTTTTAGGAGACATTGGGCACTCCAAGGACAGTTAGGGTTCCAGCTTCTGACAGCTTGGTTCTGGGAGTAATGTGCACTGTTCAGAATTCTAAGTGGCAGAAGCCCACTCCCGGGCACAGAGCTCTGTGCAGGAACTGTGGGTCTCTTCTGTGGGAAACTAAACTCCCCCCAGCAGGTTCTTGATGTCAGGTTGTAGGAGACATTTGGCGCTCCAAGGCCAGTAAGGGTTCCAGCTTCTGGATGCTTGGATCTAGGAGAAGTCCTGTGCTGAACTTATTTTTATCAGTTAGCAGCGCACTCCGTGGCCGAGAGTTCTGTGCAGGAACGGTGGGTCTTTTCTGTGGAAAGCTAAACTCACCCCTCCAAGTTCCTGATGTCAGTTTGAAGGGGGTGTTTGGCAGTCTAAGGGCAGCTAGGGTTTCAGCTTCATGGCAGCTTGGTTGTGGGAGTAAGTACACTGTTCAGAATTCTAAGTGGCAGAAGCCCACTCCCGGGCACAGAGCTCTGTGCAGGAACGGTGGATCTCTTCTGTGGGAAGTTAAAGTCACTCCTCCAAGTTCCTGATGTCGGTTTGCAGGAGGTGTTTGGCAGTCTAAGGGCAGCTAGGGTTTCAGCTTCATGGCAGCTTGGTTGTGGCAGTAAGTACACTGTTCAGAATTCTAAGTGGCAGAAGCCCAGTCCCGGGCACAGAGCTCTGTGCAGGAGCTGTGGGTCTCTTCTGTGGGAAGCTAAACTCACCCCCTGAAGTTCCTAATGTCAGGTTGTAGGAGACATTGGGCACTCGCAGGACAGTTAGGGTTCCAGCTTCTGGGAGCTTGGCTATGGGAGAAGTGCAGCAGTGTTCAGAATTCTAAGTGGCAGAAGCCCACTTCCGGGCACAGAACTCTGTGCAGGAAAAGTGGCTCTCTTCTGTGGGAAGCTATACTCACCGACTAAGTTCCTAATGTCAGGTTTTAGGAGACATTGGGCACTCCAAGGACAGTTAGGGTTCCAGCTCCTGGATGCTTGGATTTGGCAGAAGTCCTGTGCTGAACTTATTTTTATCAGTTAGCAGCCCACTCCGTGGCCGAGAGTTCTGTGCAGGAACGGTGGGTCTTTTCTGTGGGAAGCTATACTTACCGACTAAGTTCCTAATGTCAGGTTGTAGGAGACATTGGGCACTCCAAGGACAGTTAGCGTTCCAACTTCTGACAGCTTGGTTCTGGGAGTAATGTGCACTGTTCATAATTTTAAGTGGCAGAAGCCCACTCCCGGGCACAGAGCTCTGTGCAGGAACTGTGGGTCTTTTCTGTGGGAAACAAAACTCACCCCAGCAGGTTCCTGATGTCAGGCTGTAGGAGACATTTGGCACTCCAAGGCCAGTAAGGGTTCCAGCTTCTGGATGCTTGGATCTGGCAGAAGTCCTGTGCTGAACTTATTTTTATCAGTTAGCAGCGCACTCCGTGGCCGAGAGTTCTGTGCAGGAACGGTGGGTGTTTTCTGTGGAAAGCCAAACTCACCCCTCCAAGTTCCTGATGTCAGTTTGCAGGGGGTGTTTGGCAGTCTAAGGGCAGCTAGGGTTTCAGCTTCATGGCAGCTTGGTTGTGGGAGTAAGTACACTGTTCAGAATTCTAAGTGGCAGAAGCCCACTCCGGGGCACAGAGCTCTGTGCAGGAACAGTGGCTCTCTTCTGTGGGAAGCTATACTCACCCCCCGAAGTTCCTAATGTCAGGTTGTAGGAGACATTGGGCACTCCAAGGACAGTTAGGTTTCCAGCTTCTTGGAGCTTGGCTATGGGAGAAGTGCAGCAGTGTTCAGAATTCTAAGTGGCAGAAGCCCACTCTGGGGCACAGAGCTCTGTGCAGGAACAGTGGCTCTCTTCTGTGGGAAGCTATACTCACCGACTAAGTTCGTGATGTCAGGCTGTAGGAGACATTGGGCACTCCAAGGACAGTAAGGGTTCCCGCTTCTGGGAGCTTGGATATGGGAGAAGTGCAGCAGTGTTCAGAATTCTAAGTGGCAGAAGCCCACTCCCGGGCACAGAGCTCTGTGCAGGAACAGTGCCTCTCTTCTGTGGGAAGCTAAACTCACCCCCTAAGTTCCTGATGTCAGGTTGTAGGAGACATTGGGCACTCCAGGGACAGTTAGGGTTCCAGCTTCTGGATGCTTGGATCTGGCAGAAGTCCTGTGCTGAACTTATTTTTATCAGTTCGCAGCCCACTCTGTGGCCGAGAGTTCTGTGCAGGAACGGTGGGTCTTTTCTGTGGAAAGCTAAACTCACCCCTCCACGTTCCTGATGTCAGTTTGCAGGGGGTGTTTGGCAGTCTAAGGGCAGCTAGGGTTTCAGCTTCATGGCAGCTTGGTTGTGGGAGTAAGTACACTGTTCAGAATTCTAAGTGGCAGAAGCCCACTCCTGGACACAGAGCTCTGTGCAGGAACTGTGGCTCTCTTCTGTGGGAAGCTATTCTCACCGACTAAGTTCCTAATGTCAGGTTGTAGGAGACATTGGGCACTCGCAGGACACTTAGCGTTCCAGCTTCTGGGAGCTTGGATATGGGAGAAGTGCAGCAGTGTTCAGAATTGTAAGTGGCAGAAGCCCACTCCCGGGCACAGAGCTCTGTGCAGGAACAGCGGCTCTCTTCTGTGGGAAGCTATACTCACCCCCTAAGTTCCTAGTGTCAGGTTGTAGGAGACATTGGGCACTCCAGGGACAGTTAGGGTTCCAGCTTCTGACAGCTTGGTTCTGGGAGTAATGTGCACTGTTCAGAATTCTAAGTGGCAGAAGCCCACTCCCGGGCACAGAGCTCTGTGCAGGAACGGTGGGTCTTTTCTGTGGGAAACTAAACTCACCCCTCCAAGTTCCTGATGTCAGTTTGCATGGGGTGCTTGGCAGTCTAAGGGCAGCTAGGGTTTCAGCTTCATGGCAGCTTGGTTGTGGGTGTAAGTACACTGTTCAGAATTCTAAGTGGCAGAAGCCCACTCCTGGGCACAGAGGTCTGTGCAGGAACATTGGCTCTCTTCTGTGGGAAGCTATACTCACCGACTAAGTTCCTAATGTCAGGCTGTAGGAGACATTGGGCACTCCAAGGACAGTTAGGGTTCCAGCTTCATGGCAGCTTGGTTCTGGGAGTAATGTGCACTGTTCAGAATTCTAAGTGGCAGAAGCCCACTCCGGGACACAGAGCTCTGTGCAGGAACTGTGGGTCTTTTCTGTGGGAAACTAAACTCACCCCAGCAGGTTCCTGATGTCAGGCTGTAGGAGACATTTGGCGCTCCAAGGACAGTAAGGGTTCCAGCTTTTGGATGCTTGGATCTGGCAGAAGTCCTGTGCTGAACTTATTTTTATCAGTTCGCAGCCCACTCCGTGGCCGAGAGTTCTATGCAGGAACGGTGGGTCTTTTCTGTGGAAAGCTAAACTCACCCCTCTACGTTCCTGATGTCAGTTTGCAGGGGGTGTTTGGCAGTCTAAGGGCAGCTAGGGTTTCAGCTTCATGGCAGCTTGGTTGTGGGAGTAAGTACACTGTTCAGAATTCTAAGTGGCAGAAGCCCACTCCCGGGTACAGAGCTCTGTGCAGGAACAGTGGCTCTCTTCTGTGGGAAGCTAAACTCACCCCCCTAAGTTCCTAATGTCAGGTCGTAGGAGACATTGGGCACTCGCAGGACGGTTAGGGTTCCAGCTTCTGGGAGCTTGGCTATGGGAGAAGTGCAGCAGTGTTCAGAATTCTAAGTGGCAGAAGCCCACTCCGGGGCACAGAGCTCTGTGCAGGAACAGCGGCTCTCTTCTGTGGGAAGCTATACTCACCGACTAAGTTCCTGATGTCAGGTTGTAGGAGACATTGGGCACTCCAAGGACAGTTAGGGTTCCAGCTTCTGACAGCTTGGTTGTGGGAGTAATGTGCACTGTTCAGAATTCTAAGTGGCAGAAGCCCACTTTGGGACACAGAGCTCTGTGCAGGAACTGTGGGTCTTTTCTGTGGGAAACTAAACTCCCCCCAGCAGGTTCCTGATGTCAGGCTGTAGGAGACATTTGGCGCTCCAAGGCTAGTAAGGGTTCCAGCTTCTGGATGCTTGGATCTGGCAGAAGTCCTGTGCTGAACTTATTTTTATCAGTTAGCAGCCCACTCCGTGGCCGAGAGTTCTATGCAGGAACGGTGGGTCTTTTCTGTGGGAAGCTATACTCACCGACTAAGTTCCTAATGTCAGGTTGTAGGAGACATTTGGCGCTCCAAGGCCAGTTAGGGTTCCAGCTTCTGGATGATTGGATCTGGCAGAAGTCCTGTGCTGAACTTATTATTATCAGTTAGCAGCCCACTCCGTTGCCGAGAGTTCTGTGCAGGAACTGTGGGTCTCTTCTGTGGGAAGCTAAACTCACCCACTGATGTTCCTAATGTCAGGTTGTAGGAGA
The DNA here is from genome assembly GCF_029207755.1 of Chamaea fasciata. Lineage (NCBI taxonomy): Eukaryota > Metazoa > Chordata > Aves > Passeriformes > Sylviidae > Chamaea > Chamaea fasciata. The sequence continues at coordinate 46,052 of NW_027094389.1, forward strand.
CATTGGGCACTCGCAGGACAGTTAGGGTTCCAGCTTCTGGGAGCTTGGCTATGGGGGAAGTGCAGCAGTGTTCAGAATTCTAAGTGGCAGAAGCCCACTTCCGGGCAAAGAACTCTGTGCAGGAACAGTGGTTCTCTTCTGTGGGAAGCTATACTCACCCCCTAAGTTCCTAATGGCAGGTTTTAGGAGACATTGGGCACTCCAAGGACAGTTAGGGTTCCAGCTTCTGACAGCTTGGTTCTGGGAGTAATGTGCACTGTTCAGAATTCTAAGTGGCAGAAGCCCACTCCCGGGCACAGAGCTCTGTGCAGGAACTGTGGGTCTCTTCTGTGGGAAACTAAACTCCCCCCAGCAGGTTCTTGATGTCAGGTTGTAGGAGACATTTGGCGCTCCAAGGCCAGTAAGGGTTCCAGCTTCTGGATGCTTGGATCTAGGAGAAGTCCTGTGCTGAACTTATTTTTATCAGTTAGCAGCGCACTCCGTGGCCGAGAGTTCTGTGCAGGAACGGTGGGTCTTTTCTGTGGAAAGCTAAACTCACCCCTCCAAGTTCCTGATGTCAGTTTGAAGGGGGTGTTTGGCAGTCTAAGGGCAGCTAGGGTTTCAGCTTCATGGCAGCTTGGTTGTGGGAGTAAGTACACTGTTCAGAATTCTAAGTGGCAGAAGCCCACTCCCGGGCACAGAGCTCTGTGCAGGAACGGTGGATCTCTTCTGTGGGAAGTTAAAGTCACTCCTCCAAGTTCCTGATGTCGGTTTGCAGGAGGTGTTTGGCAGTCTAAGGGCAGCTAGGGTTTCAGCTTCATGGCAGCTTGGTTGTGGCAGTAAGTACACTGTTCAGAATTCTAAGTGGCAGAAGCCCACTCCCGGGCACAGAGCTCTGTGCAGGAACAGTGGCTCTCCTCTGTGGGAAGCTATACTCACCGACTAAGTTCCTAATGTCAGGCTGTAGGAGACATTGGGCACTCCAAGGACAGTTAGGGTTCCAGCTTCTGGATGCTTGGATCTGGCAGAAGTCCTGTGCTGAACTTATTTTTATCAGTTAGCAGCGCACTCCGTGGCCGAGAGTTCTGTGCAGGAACATTGGCTCTCTTCTGTGGGAAGCTAAACTCACCCCTCCAAGTTCCTGATGTCAGTTTGCAGGGGGTGTTTGGCAGTCTAAGGGCAGCTAGGGTTTCAGCTTCATGGCAGCTTGGTTGTGGGAGTAAGTACACTGTTCAGAATTCTAAGTGGCAGAAGCCCACTCCCGGGTACAGAGCTCTGTGCAGGAACAGTGGCTCTCTTCTGTGGGAAGCTAAACTCACCCCCCTAAGTTCCTAATGTCAGGTCGTAGGAGACATTGGGCACTCGCAGGACAGTTAGGGTTCCAGCTTCTGGGAGCTTGGCTATGGGAGAAGTGCAGCAGTGTTCAGAATTCTAAGTGGCAGAAGCCCACTCCGGGGCACAGAGCTCTGTGCAGGAACAGCGGCTCTCTTCTGTGGGAAGCTATACTCACCGACTAAGTTCCTGATGTCAGGTTGTAGGAGACATTGGGCACTCCAAGGACAGTTAGGGTTCCAGCTTCTGACAGCTTGGTTGTGGGAGTAATGTGCACTGTTCAGAATTCTAAGTGGCAGAAGCCCACTTTGGGACACAGAGCTCTGTGCAGGAACTGTGGGTCTTTTGTGTGGGAAACTAAACTCACCCCAGCAGGTTCCTAATGTCAGGTTGTAGGAGACATTTGGCGCTCCAAGGCCAGTTAGGGTTCCAGCTTCTGGATGATTGGATCTGGCAGAAGTCCTGTGCTGAACTTATTATTATCAGTTAGCAGCCCACTCCGTTGCCGAGAGTTCTGTGCAGGAACTGTGGCTCTCTTCTGTGGGAAGCTAAACTCACCCCCTGAAGTTCCTAATGTCAGGTTGTAGGAGACATTGGGCACTCGCAGGACAGTTAGGGTTCCAGCTTCTGGGAGCTTGGCTATGGGGGAAGTGCAGCAGTGTTCAGAATTCTAAGTGGCAGAAGCCCACTTCCGGGCAAAGAACTCTGTGCAGGAACAGTGGTTCTCTTCTGTGGGAAGCTATACTCACCCCCTAAGTTCCTAATGGCAGGTTTTAGGAGACATTGGGCACTCCAAGGACAGTTAGGGTTCCAGCTTCTGGGAGCTTGGTTCTGGGAGTAATGTGCACTGTTCAGAATTCTAAGTGGCAGAAGCCCACTCCGGGACACAGAGCTCTGTGCAGGAACTGTGGGTCTCTTCTGTAGGAAACTAAACTCCCCCCAGCAGGTTCCTGATGTCAGGCTGTAGGAGACATTTGGCACTCCAAGGCCAGTAAGGGTTCCAGCTTCTGGATGCTTGGATCTGGCAGAAGTCCTGTGCAGAACTTATTTTTATCAGTTAGCAGCCCACTCCATGGCCGAGAGTTCTGTGCAGGAACTGTGGGTCTTTTCTGTGGGAAGCAAAACTCACCCCTCCAAGTTCATGATGTCAGTTTGCAGGGGGTGTTTGGCAGTCTAAGGGCAGCTAGGGTTTCAGCTTCATGGCAGCTTGGTTGTGGGAGTAAGTACACTGTTCAGAATTCTAAGTGGCAGAAGCCCACTCCCGGGCACAGAGCTCTGTGCAGGAACAGTGGCTCTCTTCTGTGGGAAGCTAAACTCACCGACTAAGTTCGTGATGTCAGGCTGTAGGAGACATTTGGCACTCCAAGGCCAGTTAGGGTTCCAGCTTCTGGATGCTTGGATCTGGCAGAAGTCCTGTGCTGAACTTATTTTTATCAGTTAGCAGCGCACTCCGTGGCTGAGAGTTCTGTGCAGGAACGGTGGGTCTTTTCTGTGGAAAGCTAAACTCACCCCTCCAAGTTCCTGATGTCAGTTTGCAGGGGGTGTTTGGCAGTCTAAGGGCAGCTAGGGTTTCAGCTTCATGGCAGCTTGGTTGTGGGAGTGAGTACACTGTTCAGAATTCTAAGTGGCAGAAGCCCACTCCCGGGTACAGAGCTCTGTGCAGGAACTGTGGCTCTCTTCTGTGGGAAGCTATGCTCACCGACTAAGTTCCTAATGTCAGGTTGTAGGAGACATTGGGCACTCGCAGGACAGTTAGGGTTCCAGCTTTTGGATGCTTGGATCTGGCAGAAGTCCTGTGCAGAACTTATTTTTTTCAGTTCGCAGCCCACTCCGTGGCCGAGAGTTCTGTGCAGGAACGGTGGGTCTTTTCTGTGGAAAGCTAAACTCACCCCTCCAAGTTCATGATGTCAGTTTGCAGGGGGTGTTTGGCAGTCTAAGGGCAGCTAGGGTTTCAGCTTCATGGCAGCTTGGTTGTGGGAGTAAGTACACTGTTCAGAATTCTAAGTGGCAGAAGCCCACTCCGGGACACAGAGCTCTGTGCAGGAGCTGTGGGTCTCTTCTGTGGGAAGCTAAACTCACCCCCTGAAGTTCCTAATGTCAGGTTGTAGGAGACATTGGGCACTCGCAGGACAGTTAGGGTTCCAGCTTCTGGGAGCTTGGCTATGGGGGAAGTGCAGCAGTGTTCAGAATTCTAAGTGGCAGAAGCCCACTTCCGGGCACAGAACTCTGTGCAGGAACAGTGGCTCTCTTCTGTGGGAAGCTATACTCACCGACTAAGTTCCTAATGTCAGGTTTTAGGAGACATTGGGCACTCCAAGGACAGTTAGGGTTCCAGCTCCTGGATGCTTGGATTTGGCAGAAGTCCTGTGCTGAACTTATTTTTATCAGTTAGCAGCCCACTCCGTGGCCGAGAGTTCTGTGCAGGAACGGTGGGTCTTTTCTGTGGGAAGCTATACTCACCGACTAAGTTCCTAATGTCAGGTTGTAGGAGACATTGGGCACTCCAAGGACAGTTAGCGTTCCAACTTCTTACAGCTTGGTTCTGGGAGTAATGTGCACTGTTCAGAATTCTAAGTGGCAGAAGCCCCCTCCCGGGCACAGAGCTCTGTGCAGGAACGGTGGATCACTTCTGCGGGAAGTTAAAGTCACTCCTCCAAGTTCCTGATGTCGGTTTGCAGGAGGTGTTTGGCAGTCTAAGGGCAGCTAGGGTTTCAGCTTCATGGCAGCTTGGTTGTGGGAGTAAGTACACTGTTCACAATTCTAAGTGGCAGAAGCCCAGTCCCGGGCACAGAGCTCTGTGCAGGAACAGCGGCTCTCTTCTGTGGGAAGCTATACTCACCGACTAAGTTCCTAATGTCAGGCTGTAGGAGACATTGGGCACTCCAAGGACAGTTAGGGTTCCAGCTTCTGACAGCTTGGTTCTGGGAGTAATGTGCACTGTTCAGAATTCTAAGTGGCAGAAGCCCACTCCGGGACACAGAGCTCTGTGCAGGAACTGTGGGTCTTTTCTGTGGGAAACTAAACTCCCCCCAGCAGGTTCCTGATGTCAGGCTGTAGGAGACATTTGGCACTCCAAGGCCAGTAAGGGTTCCAGCTTCTGGATGCTTGGATCTGGCAGAAGTCCTGTGCAGAACTTATTTTTATCAGTTAGCAGCCCACTCCGTGGCCGAGAGTTCTGTGCAGGAACTGTGGGTCTTTTCTGTGGGAAGCAAAACTCACCCCTCCAAGTTCATGATGTCAGTTTGCAGGGGGTGTTTGGCAGTCTAAGGGCAGCTAGGGTTTCAGCTTCATGGCAGCTTGGTTGTGGGAGTAAGTACACTGTTCAGAATTCTAAGTGGCAGAAGCCCACTCCCGGGCACAGAGCGCTGTGCAGGAACAGTGGCTCTCTTCTGTGGGAAGCTAAACTCACCGACTAAGTTCGTGATGTCAGGCTGTAGGAGACATTTGGCGCTCCAAGGCCAGTTAGGGTTCCAGCTTCTGGATGCTTGGATCTGGCAGAAGTCCTGTGCTGAACTTATTTTTATCAGTTAGCAGCGCACTCCGTGGCCGAGAGTTCTGTGCAGGAACATTGGCTCTCTTCTGTGGGAAGCTAAACTCACCCCTCCAAGTTCCTGATGTCAGTTTGCAGGGGGTGTTTGGCAGTCTAAGGGCAGCTAGGGTTTCAGCTTCATGGCAGCTTGGTTCTGGGAGTAAGTACACTGTTCAGAATTCTAAGTGGCAGAAGCCCACTTCGGGGCACAGAGCTCTGTGCAGGAACGGTGGATCTCTTCTGTGGGAAGTTAAAGTCACTCCTCCAAGTTCCTGATGTCGGTTTGCAGGAGGTGTTTGGCAGTCTAAGGGCAGCTAGGGTTTCAGCTTCATGGCAGCTTGGTTGTGGCAGTAAGTACACTGTTCAGAATTCTAAGTGGCAGAAGCCCAGTCCCGGGCACAGAGCTCTGTGCAGGAACAGTGGCTCTCTTCTGTGGGAAGCTATACTCACCGACTAAGTTCGTGATGTCAGGCTGTAGGAGACATTTGGCGCTCCAAGGCCAGTTAGGGTTCCAGCTTCTGGATGCTTGGATCTGGCAGAAGTCCTGTGCTGAACTTATTTTTATCAGGTAGCAGCCCACTCCGTGGCCGAGAGTTCTGTGAAGGAACGGTGGGTCTTTTCTGTGGGAAGCTATACTCACCGACTACGTTCCTAATGTCAGGTTGTAGGAGACATTGGGCACTCCAAGGACAGTTAGGGTTCCAGCTTCTGACAGCTTGGTTCTGGGAGTAATGTGCACTGTTCAGAATTCTAAGTCGCAGAAGCCCACTCCGGGACACCGAGCTCTGTGCAGGAACTGTGGGTCTTTTCTCTGGGAAACTAAACTCACCCCAGCAGGTTCCTGATGTCAGGCTGTAGGAGACATTTGGCACTCCAAGGCCAGTAAGGGTTCCAGCTTCTGGATGCTTGGATCTGGCAGAAGTCCTGTGCTGAACTTATTTTTATCAGTTAGCAGCGCACTCCGTGGCCGAGAGTTCTGTGCAGGAACGGTGGGTCTTTTCTGTGGAAAGCTAAACTCACCCCTCCAAGTTCCTGATGTCAGGTTGTAGGAGACATTGGGCACTCGCAGGACAGTTAGGGTTCCAGCTTCTGGGAGCTTGGCTATGGGAGAAGTGCAGCAGTGTTCAGAATTCTAAGTGGCAGAAGCCCACTCCCGGGTACAGAGCTCTGTGCAGGAACAGTGGCTCTCTTCTGTGGGAAGCTATACTCACCGACTAAGTTCCTAATGTCAGGTTGTAGGAGACATTGGGTACTCGCAGGACAGTTAGGGTTCCAGCTTTTGGATGCTTGGATCTGGTAGAAGTCCTGTGCAGAACTTATTTTTTTCAGTTCGCAGCCCACTCCGTGGCCGAGAGTTCTGTGCAGGAACGGTGGGTCTTTTCTGTGGAAAGCTAAATTCACCCCTCCAAGTTCATGATGTCAGTTTGCAGGGGGTGTTTGGCAGTCTAAGGGCAGCTAGGGTTTCAGCTTCATGGCAGCTTGGTTGTGGGAGTAAGTACACTGTTCAGAATTCTAAGTGGCAGAAATCCACTCCGGGACACAGAGCTCTGTGCAGGAATTGTGGGTCTCTTCTGTGGGAAGCTAAACTCACCCCCTGAAGTTCCTAATGTCAGGTTGTAGGAGACATTGGGCACTCGCAGGACAGTTAGGGTTCCAGCTTCTGGGAGCTTGGCTATGGGAGAAGTGCAGCAGTGTTCAGAATTCTAAGTGGCAGAAGCCCACTTCCGGGCACAGAACTCTGTGCAGGAACAGTGGCTCTCTTCTGTGGGAAGCTATACTCACCCCCTAAGTTCCTAATGGCAGGTTTTAGGAGACATTGGGCACTCCAAGGACAGTTAGGGTTCCAGCTTCTGACAGCTTTGTTGTGGGAGTAATGTGCACTGTTCAGAATTCTAAGTGGCAGAAGCCCACTCCGGGGCACAGAGCTCTGTGTAGGAACGGTGGGTCTTTTCTGTGGGATACTAAACTCACCCCAGCAGGTTCCTGATGTCAGGCTGTAGGAGCCATTTGGCGCTTCAAGGCCAGTAAGGGTTCCAGCTTCTGGATGCTTGGATCTGGCAGAAGTCCTGTGCTGAACTTATTTTTATCAGTTAGCAGCGCACTCCGTGGCCGAGAGTTCTGTGCAGGAACTGTGGGTCTTTTCTGTGGAAAGCTAAACTCACCCCTCCAAGTTCCTGATGTCAGTTTGCAGGGGGTGTTTTGCAGTCTAAGGGCAGCTAGGGTTTCAGCTTCATGGCAGCTTGGTTGTGGGAGTAAGTACACTGTTCAGAATTCTAAGTGGCAGAAGCCCACTCCGGGGCACAGATCTCTGTGCAGGAACAGTGGCTCTCTTCTGTGGGAAGCTATACTCACCGACTAAGTTCCTAATGTCAGGTTGTAGGAGACATTGGGCACTCGCAGGACAGTTAGGGTTCCAGCTTCTGGGAGCTTGGATCTGGCAGGTATCCTGTGCTGAATTTATTTTTAGCAGGCAGTCGCCGTCTCTTGGTCAGAGGGCTCTGTGCAGGAAGCGTTGCTCCTTTTCTGTGGGAATCTGGATTCACTGCATCAGGTTCCTAATGTCAGGTTGTAGGAGACATTTGGCACTCCAAGGACAGTTAGGGTTCCAGCTTCTGACAGCTTAGTTCTGGGAGTAATGTGCACTGTTCAGAATTCTAAGTGGCAGAAGCCCACTTCGGGGCACAGAGCTCTGTGCAGGAACGGTGGATCTCTTCTGTGGGAAGTTAAAGTCACTCCTCCAAGTTCCTGATGTCGGTTTGCAGGAGGTGTTTGGCAGTCTAAGGGCAGCTAGGGTTTCAGCTTCATGGCAGCTTGGTTGTGGCAGTAAGTACACTGTTCAGAATTCTAAGTGGCAGAAGCCCAGTCCCGGGCACAGAGCTCTGTGCAGGAACAGTGGCTCTCTTCTGTGGGAAGCTATACTCACCGACTAAGTTCCTAATGTCAGGCTGTAGGAGACATTGGGCACTCCAAGGACAGTTAGGGTTCCAGCTTCTTGATGCTTGGATCTGGCAGAAGTCCTGTGCTGAACTTATTTTTATCAGTTAGCAGCCCACTCCGTGGCCGAGAGTTCTGTGCAGGAACGGTGGGTCTTTTCTGTGGAAAGCTAAACTCACCCCTCCAAGTTCCTGATGTCAGTTTGCAGGGGGTGTTTGGCAGTCTAAGGGCAGCTAGGGTTTCAGCTTCATGGCAGCTTGGTTGTGGGAGTAAGTACACTGTTCAGAATTCTAAGTGGCAGAAGCCCACTCCCGGGCACAGAGCTCTGTGCAGGAACAGTGGCTCTCTTCTGTGGGAAGCTATACTCACCGACTAAGTTCGTGATGTCAGGCTGTAGGAGACATTTGGCGCTCCAAGGCCAGTTAGGGTTCCAGCTTCTGGATGCTTGGATCTGGCAGAAGTCCTGTGCTGAACTTATTTTTATCAGGTAGCAGCCCACTCCGTGGCCGAGAGTTCTGTGAAGGAACGGTGGGTCTTTTCTGTGGGAAGCTATACTCACCGACTACATTCCTAATGTCAGGTTGTAGGAGACATTGGGAACTCCAAGGACAGTTAGGGTTCCAGCTTCTGACAGCTTGGTTCTGGGAGTAATGTGCACTGTTCAGAATTCTAAGTCGCAGAAGCCCACTCCGGGACACCGAGCTCTGTGCAGGAACTGTGGGTCTTTTCTCTGGGAAACTAAACTCACCCCAGCAGGTTCCTGATGTCAGGCTGTAGGAGACATTTGGCACTCCAAGGCCAGTAAGGGTTCCAGCTTCTGGATGCTTGGATCTGGCAGAAGTCCTGTGCTGAACTTATTTTTATCAGTTAGCAGCGCACTCCGTGGCCGAGAGTTCTGTGCAGGAACGGTGGGTCTTTTCTGTGGAAAGCTAAACTCACCCCTCCAAGTTCCTGATGTCAGTTTGCAGGGGGTGTTTGGCAGTCTAAGGGCAGCTAGGGTTTCAGCTTCATGGCAGCTTGGTTGTGGGAGTGAGTACACTGTTCAGAATTCTAAGTGGCAGAAGCCCACTCCCGGGTACAGAGCTCTGTGCAGGAACAGTGGCTCTCTTCTGTGGGAAGCTATACTCACCGACTAAGTTCCTAATGTCAGGTTGTAGGAGACATTGGGCACTCGCAGGACAGTTAGGGTTCCAGCTTTTGGATGCTTGGATCTGGTAGAAGTCCTGTGCAGAACTTATTTTTTTCAGTTCGCAGCCCACTCCGTGGCCGAGAGTTCTGTGCAGGAACGGTGGGTCTTTTCTGTGGAAAGCTAAATTCACCCCTCCAAGTTCATGATGTCAGTTTGCAGGGGGTGTTTGGCAGTCTAAGGGCAGCTAGGGTTTCAGCTTCATGGCAGCTTGGTTGTGGGAGTAAGTACACTGTTCAGAATTCTAAGTGGCAGAAGCCCACTCCCGGGCACAGAGCTCTGTGCAGGAGCTGTGGGTCTCTTCTGTGGGAAGCTAAACTCACCCCCTGAAGTTCCTAATGTCAGGTTGTAGGAGACATTGGGCACTCGCAGGACAGTTAGGGTTCCAGCTTCTGGGAGCTTGGCTATGGGAGAAGTGCAGCAGTGTTCAGAATTCTAAGTGGCAGAAGCCCACTTCCGGGCACAGAACTCTGTGCAGGAACAGTGGCTCTCTTCTGTGGGAAGCTATACTCACCCCCTAAGTTCCTAATGGCAGGTTTTAGGAGACATTGGGCACTCCAAGGACAGTTAGGGTTCCAGCTTCTGACAGCTTTGTTGTGGGAGTAATGTGCACTGTTCAGAATTCTAAGTGGCAGAAGCCCACTCCGGGGCACAGAGCTCTGTGTAGGAACGGTGGGTCTTTTCTGTGGGATACTAAACTCACCCCAGCAGGTTCCTGATGTCAGGCTGTAGGAGCCATTTGGCGCTTCAAGGCCAGTAAGGGTTCCAGCTTCTGGATGCTTGGATCTGGCAGAAGTCCTGTGCTGAACTTATTTTTATCAGTTAGCAGCGCACTCCGTGGCCGAGAGTTCTGTGCAGGAACTGTGGGTCTTTTCTGTGGAAAGCTAAACTCACCCCTCCAAGTTCCTGATGTCAGTTTGCAGGGGGTGTTTTGCAGTCTAAGGGCAGCTAGGGTTTCAGCTTCATGGCAGCTTGGTTGTGGGAGTAAGTACACTGTTCAGAATTCTAAGTGGCAGAAGCCCACTCCGGGGCACAGAGCTCTGTGCAGGAACAGTGGCTCTCTTCTGTGGGAAGCTAAACTCACCGACTAAGTTCGTGATGTCAGGCTGTAGGAGACATTTGGCGCTCCAAGGCCAGTTAGGGTTCCAGCTTCTGGATGCTTGGATCTGGCAGAAGTCCTGTGCTGAACTTATTTTTATCAGTTAGCAGCGCACTCCGTGGCCGAGAGTTCTGTGCAGGAACGGTGGGTCTTTTCTGTGGAAAGCTAAACTCACCCCCCGAAGTTCCTGATGTCAGGTTGTAGGAGACATTGGGCACTCGCAGGACAGTTAGGGTTCCAGCTTCTGGGAGCTTGGCTATGGGAGAAGTGCAGCAGTGTTCAGAATTCTAAGTGGCAGAAGCCCACTCCCGGGCACAGAGCTCTGTGCAGGAACAGTGGCTCTCTTCTGTGGGAAGCTATACTCACCCCAGCAGGTTCCTGATGTCAGGCTGTAGGAGACATTGGGCACTCCAAGGACAGTTAGGGTTCCAGCTTCTGACAGCTTGGTTCTGGGAGTAATGTGCAGTGTTCAGAATTCTAAGTGGCAGAAGCCCACTCTGGGGCACAGGGCTCTGTGCAGGAACTGTGGGTCTTTTCTGTGGGAAACTAAACTCACCCCAGCAGGTTCCTGATGTCAGGCTGTAGGAGACATTTGGCGCTCCAAGGCCAGTAAGGGTTCCAGCTTCTGGATGCTTGGATCTGGCAGAAGTCCTGTGCTGAACTTATTTTTATCAGTTAGCAGCCCACTCCGTGGCCGAGAGTTCTGTGCAGGAACGGTGGGTCTTTTCTGTGGAAAGCTAAACTCACCCCTCCAAGTTCCTGATGTCAGTTTGCAGGGGGTGTTTGGCAGTCTAAGGGCAGCTAGGGTTTCAGCTTCATGGCAGCTTGGTTGTGGGGGTGAGTACACTGTTCAGAATTCTAAGTGGCAGAAGCCCACTCCCGGGTACAGAGCTCTGTGCAGGAACAGTGGCTCTCTTCTGTGGGAAGCTATGCTCACCGACTAAGTTCCTAATGTCAGGTTGTAGGAGACATTGGGCACTCGCAGGACAGTTAGGGTTCCAGCTTCTGGGAGCTTGGCTATGGGGGAAGTGCAGCAGTGTTCAAAATTCTAAGTGGCAGAAGCCCACTTCCGGGCACAGAACTCTGTGCAGGAACAGTGGCTCTCTTCTGTGGGAAGCTATACTCACCGACTAAGTTCCTAATGTCAGGTTTTAGGAGACATTGGGCACTCCAAGGACAGTTAGGGTTCCAGCTCCTGGATGCTTGGATCTGGCAGAAGTCCTGTGCTGAACTTATTTTTATCAGTTAGCAGCCCACTCCGTGGCCGAGAGTTCTGTGCAGGAACGGTGGGTCTTTTCTGTGGGAAGCTATACTTACCGACTAAGTTCCTAATGTCAGGTTGTAGGAGACATTGGGCACTCCAAGGACAGTTAGCGTTCCAACTTCTTACAGCTTGGTTCTGGGAGTAATGTGCACTGTTCAGAATTCTAAGTGGCAGAAGCCCACTCCCGGGCACAGAGCCCTGTGCAGGAACAGTGGCTCTCTTCTGTGGGAAGCTAAACTCACCCCCCGAAGTTCCTAATGTCAGGTCGTAGGAGACATTGGGCACTCGCAGGACAGTTAGGGTTCCAGCTTCTGGGAGCTTGGCTATGGGAGAAGTGCAGCAGTGTTCAGAATTCTAAGTGGCAGAAGCCCACTCCCGGGCACAGAGCCCTGTGCAGGAACAGTGGCTGTCTTCTGTGGGAAGCTATACTCACCGACTAAGTTCCTAATGTCAGGTTGTAGGAGACATTGGGCACTCGCAGGACAGTTAGGGTTCCAGCTTTTGGATGCTTGGATCTGGCAGAAGTCCTGTGCAGAACTTATTTTTTTCAGTTCGCAGCCCACTCCGTGGCCGAGAGTTCTGTGCAGGAACGGTGGGTCTTTTCTGTGGAAAGCTAAACTCACCCCTCCAAATTCCTGATGTCAGTTTGCAGGGGGTGTTTGGCAGTCTAAGGGCAGCTAGGGTTTCAGCTTCATGGCAGCTTGGTTGTGGGAGTAAGTACACTGTTCAGAATTCTAAGTGGCAGAAGCCCACTCCCGGGCACAGAGCTCTGTGCAGGAACAGTGGCTCTCTTCTGTGGGAAGCTATACTCACCGACTAAGTTCGTGATGTCAGGCTGTAGGAGACATTTGGCGCTCCAAGGCCAGTTAGGGTTCCAGCTTCTGGATGCTTGGATCTGGCAGAAGTCCTGTGCTGAACTTATTTTTATCAGGTAGCAGCCCACTCCGTGGCCGAGAGTTCTGTGAAGGAACGGTGGGTCTTTTCTGTGGGAAGCTATACTCACCGACTACGTTCCTAATGTCAGGTTGTAGGAGACATTGGGCACTCCAAGGACAGTTAGGGTTCCAGCTTCTGACAGCTTTGTTGTGGGAGTAATGTGCACTGTTCAGAATTCTAAGTCGCAGAAGCCCACTCCGGGGCACAGAGCTCTGTGTAGGAACGGTGGGTCTTTTCTGTGGGATACTAAACTCACCCCAGCAGGTTCCTGATGTCAGGCTGTAGGAGCCATTTGGCGCTTCAAGGCCAGTAAGGGTTCCAGCTTCTGGATGCTTGGATCTGGCAGAAGTCCTGTGCTGAACTTATTTTTATCAGTTAGCAGCGCACTCCGTGGCCGAGAGTTCTGTGCAGGAACTGTGGGTCTTTTCTGTGGAAAGCTAAACTCACCCCTCCAAGTTCCTGATGTCAGTTTGCAGGGGGTGTTTTGCAGTCTAAGGGCAGCTAGGGTTTCAGCTTCATGGCAGCTTGGTTGTGGGAGTAAGTACACTGTTCAGAATTCTAAGTGGCAGAAGCCCACTCCGGGACACAGAGCTCTGTGCAGGAGCTGTGGGTCTCTTCTGTGGGAAGCTAAACTCACCCCCTGAAGTTCCTAATGTCAGGTTGTAGGAGACATTGGGCACTCGCAGGACAGTTAGGGTTCCAGCTTCTGGGAGCTTGGCTATGGGGGAAGTGCAGCAGTGTTCAGAATTCTAAGTGGCAGAAGCCCACTTCCGGGCACAGAACTCTGTGCAGGAACAGTGGCTCTCTTCTGTGGGAAGCTATACTCACCGACTAAGTTCCTAATGTCAGGTTTTAGGAGACATTGGGCACTCCAAGGACAGTTAGGGTTCCAGCTCCTGGATGCTTGGATTTGGCAGAAGTCCTGTGCTGAACTTATTTTTATCAGTTAGCAGCCCACTCCGTGGCCGAGAGTTCTGTGCAGGAACGGTGGGTCTTTTCTGTGGGAAGCTATACTTACCGACTAAGTTCCTAATGTCAGGTTGTAGGAGACATTGGGCACTCCAAGGACAGTTAGCGTTCCAACTTCTTACAGCTTGGTTCTGGGAGTAATGTGCACTGTTCAGAATTCTAAGTGGCAGAAGCCCCCTCCCGGGCACAGAGCTCTGTGCAGGAACTGTGGGTCTTTTCTGTGGGAAACTAAACTCCCCCCAGCAGGTTCCTGATGTCAGGCTGTAGGAGACATTTGGCACTCCAAGGCCAGTAAGGGTTCCAGCTTCTGGATGCTTGGATCTGGCAGAAGTCCTGTGCAGAACTTATTTTTATCAGTTAGCAGCCCACTCCGTGGCCGAGAGTTCTGTGCAGGAACTGTGGGTCTTTTCTGTGGGAAGCAAAACTCACCCCTCCAAGTTCATGATGTCAGTTTGCAGGGGGTGTTTGGCAGTCTAAGGGCAGCTAGGGTTTCAGCTTCATGGCAGCTTGGTTGTGGGAGTAAGTACACTGTTCAGAATTCTAAGTGGCAGAAGCCCACTCCCGGGCACAGAGCTCTGTGCAGGAACAGTGGCTCTCTTCTGTGGGAAGCTATACTCACCGACTAAGTTCCTAATGTCAGGTTGTAGGAGACATTGGGCACTCCAAGGACAGTTAGGGTTCCAGCTTCTGGGAGCTTGGATCTGGCAGGTATCCTGTGCTGAATTTATTTTTAGCAGGCAGTCGCCGTCTCTTGGTCAGAGGGCTCTGTGCAGGAAGCGTTGCTCCTTTTCTGTGGGAATCTGGATTCACTGCATCAGGTTCCTAATGTCAGGTTGTAGGAGACATTTGGCACTCCAAGGACAGTTAGGGTTCCAGCTTCTGACAGCTTAGTTCTGGGAGTAATGTGCACTGTTCAGAATTCTAAGTGGCAGAAGCCCACTCCCGGGCACAGAGCTCTGTGCAGGAACGGTGGATCTCTTCTGTGGGAAGTTAAAGTCACTCCTCCAAGTTCCTGATGTCGGTTTGCAGGAGGTGTTTGGCAGTCTAAGGGCAGCTAGGGTTTCAGCTTCATGGCAGCTTGGTTGTGGCAGTAAGTACACTGTTCAGAATTCTAAGTGGCAGAAGCCCAGTCCCGGGCACAGAGCTCTGTGCAGGAACAGTGGCTCTCTTCTGTGGGAAGCTATACTCACCGACTAAGTTCCTAATGTCAGGCTGTAGGAGACATTGGGCACTCCAAGGACAGTTAGGGTTCCAGCTTCTTGATGCTTGGATCTGGCAGAAGTCCTGTGCTGAACTTATTTTTATCAGTTAGCAGCCCACTCCGTGGCCGAGAGTTCTGTGCAGGAACGGTGGGTCTTTTCTGTGGAAAGCTAAACTCACCCCTCCAAGTTCCTGATGTCAGTTTGCAGGGGGTGTTTGGCAGTCTAAGGGCAGCTAGGGTTTCAGCTTCATGGCAGCTTGGTTGTGGGAGTAAGTACACTGTTCAGAATTCTAAGTGGCAGAAGCCCACTCCCGGGCACAGAGCTCTGTGCAGGAACAGTGGCTCTCTTCTGTGGGAAGCTATACTCACCGACTAAGTTCGTGATGTCAGGCTGTAGGAGACATTTGGCGCTCCAAGGCCAGTTAGGGTTCCAGCTTCTGGATGCTTGGATCTGGCAGAAGTCCTGTGCTGAACTTATTTTTATCAGGTAGCAGCCCACTCCGTGGCCGAGAGTTCTGTGAAGGAACGGTGGGTCTTTTCTGTGGGAAGCTATACTCACCGACTACATTCCTAATGTCAGGTTGTAGGAGACATTGGGAACTCCAAGGACAGTTAGGGTTCCAGCTTCTGACAGCTTGGTTCTGGGAGTAATGTGCACTGTTCAGAATTCTAAGTCGCAGAAGCCCACTCCGGGACACCGAGCTCTGTGCAGGAACTGTGGGTCTTTTCTCTGGGAAACTAAACTCACCCCAGCAGGTTCCTGATGTCAGGCTGTAGGAGACATTTGGCACTCCAAGGCCAGTAAGGGTTCCAGCTTCTGGATGCTTGGATCTGGCAGAAGTCCTGTGCTGAACTTATTTTTATCAGTTAGCAGCGCACTCCGTGGCCGAGAGTTCTGTGCAGGAACGGTGGGTCTTTTCTGTGGAAAGCTAAACTCACCCCTCCAAGTTCCTGATGTCAGTTTGCAGGGGGTGTTTGGCAGTCTAAGGTCAGCTAGGGTTTCAGCTTCATGGCAGCTTGGTTGTGGGAGTGAGTACACTGTTCAGAATTCTAAGTGGCAGAAGCCCACTCCCGGGTACAGAGCTCTGTGCAGGAACAGTGGCTCTCTTCTGTGGGAAGCTATACTCACCGACTAAGTTCCTAATGTCAGGCTGTAGGAGACATTGGGCACTCGCAGGACAGTTAGGGTTCCAGCTTTTGGATGCTTGGATCTGGTAGAAGTCCTGTGCAGAACTTATTTTTTTCAGTTCGCAGCCCACTCCGTGGCCGAGAGTTCTGTGCAGGAACGGTGGGTCTTTTCTGTGGAAAGCTAAATTCACCCCTCCAAGTTCATGATGTCAGTTTGCAGGGGGTGTTTGGCAGTCTAAGGGCAGCTAGGGTTTCAGCTTCATGGCAGCTTGGTTGTGGGAGTAAGTACACTGTTCAGAATTCTAAGTGGCAGAAGCCCACTCCCGGGCACAGAGCTCTGTGCAGGAGCTGTGGGTCTCTTCTGTGGGAAGCTAAACTCACCCCCTGAAGTTCCTAATGTCAGGTTGTAGGAGACATTGGGCACTCGCAGGACAGTTAGGGTTCCAGCTTCTGGCAGCTTGGCTATGGGAGAAGTGCAGCAGTGTTCAGAATTCTAAGTGGCAGAAGCCCACTTCCGGGCACAGAACTCTGTGCAGGAACAGTGGCTCTCTTCTGTGGGAAGCTATACTCACCCCCTAAGTTCCTAATGGCAGGTTTTAGGAGACATTGGGCACTCCAAGGACAGTTAGGGTTCCAGCTTCTGACAGCTTTGTTGTGGGAGTAATGTGCACTGTTCAGAATTCTAAGTGGCAGAAGCCCACTCCGGGGCACAGAGCTCTGTGTAGGAACGGTGGGTCTTTTCTGTGGGATACTAAACTCACCCCAGCAGGTTCCTGATGTCAGGCTGTAGGAGCCATTTGGCGCTTCAAGGCCAGTAAGGGTTCCAGCTTCTGGATGCTTGGATCTGGCAGAAGTCCTGTGCTGAACTTATTTTTATCAGTTAGCAGCGCACTCCGTGGCCGAGAGTTCTGTGCAGGAACTGTGGGTCTTTTCTGTGGAAAGCTAAACTCACCCCTCCAAGTTCCTGATGTCAGTTTGCAGGGGGTGTTTTGCAGTCTAAGGGCAGCTAGGGTTTCAGCTTCATGGCAGCTTGGTTGTGGGAGTAAGTACACTGTTCAGAATTCTAAGTGGCAGAAGCCCACTCCGGGGCACAGAGCTCTGTGCAGGAACAGTGGCTCTCTTCTGTGGGAAGCTAAACTCACCGACTAAGTTCGTGATGTCAGGCTGTAGGAGACATTTGGCGCTCCAAGGCCAGTTAGGGTTCCAGCTTCTGGATGCTTGGATCTGGCAGAAGTCCTGTGCTGAACTTATTTTTATCAGTTAGCAGCGCACTCCGTGGCCGAGAGTTCTGTGCAGGAACATTGGCTCTCTTCTGTGGGAAGCTAAACTCACCCCCCGAAGTTCCTGATGTCAGGTTGTAGGAGACATTGGGCACTCGCAGGACAGTTAGGGTTCCAGCTTCTGGGAGCTTGGCTATGGGAGAAGTGCAGCAGTGTTCAGAATTCTAAGTGGCAGAAGCCCACTCCCGGGCACAGAGCTCTGTGCAGGAACAGTGGCTCTCTTCTGTGGGAAGCTATACTCACCCCAGCAGGTTCCTGATGTCAGGCTGTAGGAGACATTGGGCACTCCAAGGACAGTTAGGGTTCCAGCTTCTGACAGCTTGGTTCTGGGAGTAATGTGCAGTGTTCAGAATTCTAAGTGGCAGAAGCCCACTCTGGGGCACAGGGCTCTGTGCAGGAACTGTGGGTCTTTTCTGTGGGAAACTAAACTCACCCCAGCAGGTTCCTGATGTCAGGCTGTAGGAGACATTTGGCGCTCCAAGGCCAGTAAGGGTTCCAGCTTCTGGATGCTTGGATCTGGCAGAAGTCCTGTGCTGAACTTATTTTTATCAGTTAGCAGCCCACTCCGTGGCCGAGAGTTCTGTGCAGGAACGGTGGGTCTTTTCTGTGGAAAGCTAAACTCACCCCTCCAAGTTCCTGATGTCAGTTTGCAGGGGGTGTTTGGCAGTCTAAGGGCAGCTAGGGTTTCAGCTTCATGGCAGCTTGGTTGTGGGGGTGAGTACACTGTTCAGAATTCTAAGTGGCAGAAGCCCACTCCCGGGTACAGAGCTCTGTGCAGGAACAGTGGCTCTCTTCTGTGGGAAGCTATGCTCACCGACTAAGTTCCTAATGTCAGGTTGTAGGAGACATTGGGCACTCGCAGGACAGTTAGGGTTCCAGCTTCTGGGAGCTTGGCTATGGGGGAAGTGCAGCAGTGTTCAAAATTCTAAGTGGCAGAAGCCCACTTCCGGGCACAGAACTCTGTGCAGGAACAGTGGCTCTCTTCTGTGGGAAGCTATACTCACCGACTAAGTTCCTAATGTCAGGTTTTAGGAGACATTGGGCACTCCAAGGACAGTTAGGGTTCCAGCTCCTGGATGCTTGGATCTGGCAGAAGTCCTGTGCTGAACTTATTTTTATCAGTTAGCAGCCCACTCCGTGGCCGAGAGTTCTGTGCAGGAACGGTGGGTCTTTTCTGTGGGAAGCTATACTTACCGACTAAGTTCCTAATGTCAGGTTGTAGGAGACATTGGGCACTCCAAGGACAGTTAGCGTTCCAACTTCTTACAGCTTGGTTCTGGGAGTAATGTGCACTGTTCAGAATTCTAAGTGGCAGAAGCCCACTCCCGGGCACAGAGCCCTGTGCAGGAACAGTGGCTCTCTTCTGTGGGAAGCTAAACTCACCCCCCGAAGTTCCTAATGTCAGGTCGTAGGAGACATTGGGCACTCGCAGGACAGTTAGGGTTCCAGCTTCTGGGAGCTTGGCTATGGGAGAAGTGCAGCAGTGTTCAGAATTCTAAGTGGCAGAAGCCCACTCCCGGGCACAGAGCTCTGTGCAGGAACAGTGGCTCTCTTCTGTGGGAAGCTATACTCACCCCCTAAGTTCCTAATGTCAGGTTGTAGGAGACATTGGGCACTCCAAGGACAGTTAGGGTTCCAGCTTCTGACAGCTTGGTTCTGGGAGTAATGTGCACTGTTCAGAATTCTAAGTGGCAGAAGCCCACTCCCGGGCACAGAGCTCTGTGCAGGAACTGTGGGTCTCTTCTGTGGGAAACTAAACTCCCCCCAGCAGGTTCCTGATGTCAGGCTGTAGGAGACATTTGGCGCTCCAAGGCCAGTTAGGGTTCCAGCTTCTGGATGCTTGGATCTGGCAGAAGTCCTGTGCTGAACTTATTTTTATCAGTTAGCATCCCACTCCGTGGCCGAGAGTTCTGTGCAGGAACTGTGGGTCTTTTCTGTGGGAAGCAAAACTCACCCCTCCAAGTTCATGATGTCAGTTTGCAGGGGGTGTTTGGCAGTCTAAGGGCAGCTAGGGTTTCAGCTTCATGGCAGCTTGGTTGTGGGAGTAAGTACACTGTTCACAATTCTAAGTGGCAGAAGCCCACTCCCGGGCACAGAGCTCTGTGCAGGAACAGTGGCTCTCTTCTGTGGGAAGCTATACTCACCGACTAAGTTCGTGATGTCAGGCTGTAGGAGACATTTGGCGCTCCAAGGCCAGTTAGGGTTCCAGCTTCTGGATGCTTGGATCTGGCAGAAGTCCTGTGCTGAACTTATTTTTATCAGTTAGCAGCGCACTCCGTGGCCGAGAGTTCTGTGCAGGAACGGTGGGTCTTTTCTGTGGAAAGCTAAACTCACCCCTCCAAGTTCCTGATGTCAGTTTGCAGGGGGTGCTTGGCAGTCTAAGGGCAGCTAGGGTTTCAGCTTCATGGCAGCTTGGTTGTGGGAGTAAGTACACTGTTCAGAATTCTAAGTGGCAGAAGCCCACTCCCGGGCACAGAGCCCTGTGCAGGAACAGTGGCTGTCTTCTGTGGGAAGCTATACTCACCGACTAAGTTCCTAATGTCAGGTTGTAGGAGACATTGGGCACTCGCAGGACAGTTAGGGTTCCAGCTTTTGGATGCTTGGATCTGGCAGAAGTCCTGTGCAGAACTTATTTTTTTCAGTTCGCAGCCCACTCCGTGGCCGAGAGTTCTGTGCAGGAACGGTGGGTCTTTTCTGTGGAAAGCTAAACTCACCCCTCCAAATTCCTGATGTCAGTTTGCAGGGGGTGTTTGGCAGTCTAAGGGCAGCTAGGGTTTCAGCTTCATGGCAGCTTGGTTGTGGGAGTAAGTACACTGTTCACAATTCTAAGTGGCAGAAGCCCACTCCCGGGCACAGAGCTCTGTGCAGGAACAGTGGCTCTCTTCTGTGGGAAGCTATACTCACCGACTAAGTTCGTGATGTCAGGCTGTAGGAGACATTTGGCGCTCCAAGGCCAGTTAGGGTTCCAGCTTCTGGATGCTTGGATCTGGCAGAAGTCCTGTGCTGAACTTATTTTTATCAGGTAGCAGCCCACTCCGTGGCCGAGAGTTCTGTGAAGGAACGGTGGGTCTTTTCTGTGGGAAGCTATACTCACCGACTACGTTCCTAATGTCAGGTTGTAGGAGACATTGGGCACTCCAAGGACAGTTAGGGTTCCAGCTTCTGACAGCTTTGTTGTGGGAGTAATGTGCACTGTTCAGAATTCTAAGTCGCAGAAGCCCACTCCGGGGCACAGAGCTCTGTGTAGGAACGGTGGGTCTTTTCTGTGGGATACTAAACTCACCCCAGCAGGTTCCTGATGTCAGGCTGTAGGAGCCATTTGGCGCTTCAAGGCCAGTAAGGGTTCCAGCTTCTGGATGCTTGGATCTGGCAGAAGTCCTGTGCTGAACTTATTTTTATCAGTTAGCAGCGCACTCCGTGGCCGAGAGTTCTGTGCAGGAACTGTGGGTCTTTTCTGTGGAAAGCTAAACTCACCCCTCCAAGTTCCTGATGTCAGTTTGCAGGGGGTGTTTTGCAGTCTAAGGGCAGCTAGGGTTTCAGCTTCATGGCAGCTTGGTTGTGGGAGTAAGTACACTGTTCAGAATTCTAAGTGGCAGAAGCCCACTCCGGGGCACAGATCTCTGTGCAGGAACAGTGGCTCTCTTCTGTGGGAAGCTATACTCACCGACTAAGTTCCTAATGTCAGGTTGTAGGAGACATTGGGCACTCCAAGGACAGTTAGGGTTCCAGCTTCTGGGAGCTTGGATCTGGCAGGTATCCTGTGCTGAATTTATTTTTAGCAGGCAGTCGCCGTCTCTTGGTCAGAGGGCTCTGTGCAGGAAGCGTTGCTCCTTTTCTGTGGGAATCTGGATTCACTGCATCAGGTTCCTAATGTCAGGTTGTAGGAGACATTTGGCACTCCAAGGACAGTTAGGGTTCCAGCTTCTGACAGCTTAGTTCTGGGAGTAATGTGCACTGTTCAGAATTCTAAGTGGCAGAAGCCCACTTCGGGGCACAGAGCTCTGTGCAGGAACGGTGGATCTCTTCTGTGGGAAGTTAAAGTCACTCCTCCAAGTTCCTGATGTCGGTTTGCAGGAGGTGTTTGGCAGTCTAAGGGCAGCTAGGGTTTCAGCTTCATGGCAGCTTGGTTGTGGCAGTAAGTACACTGTTCAGAATTCTAAGTGGCAGAAGCCCAGTCCCGGGCACAGAGCTCTGTGCAGGAACAGTGGCTCTCTTCTGTGGGAAGCTATACTCACCGACTAAGTTCCTAATGTCAGGCTGTAGGAGACATTGGGCACTCCAAGGACAGTTAGGGTTCCAGCTTCTTGATGCTTGGATCTGGCAGAAGTCCTGTGCTGAACTTATTTTTATCAGTTAGCAGCCCACTCCGTGGCCGAGAGTTCTGTGCAGGAACGGTGGGTCTTTTCTGTGGAAAGCTAAACTCACCCCTCCAAGTTCCTGATGTCAGTTTGCAGGGGGTGTTTGGCAGTCTAAGGGCAGCTAGGGTTTCAGCTTCATGGCAGCTTGGTTGTGGGAGTAAGTACACTGTTCAGAATTCTAAGTGGCAGAAGCCCACTCCCGGGCACAGAGCTCTGTGCAGGAACTGTGGGTCTCTTCTGTGGGAAACTAAACTCCCCCCAGCAGGTTCCTGATGTCAGGCTGTAGGAGACATTTGGCGCTCCAAGGCCAGTTAGGGTTCCAGCTTCTGGATGCTTGGATCTGGCAGAAGTCCTGTGCTGAACTTATTTTTATCAGTTAGCATCCCACTCCGTGGCCGAGAGTTCTGTGCAGGAACTGTGGGTCTTTTCTGTGGGAAGCAAAACTCACCCCTCCAAGTTCATGATGTCAGTTTGCAGGGGGTGTTTGGCAGTCTAAGGGCAGCTAGGGTTTCAGCTTCATGGCAGCTTGGTTGTGGGAGTAAGTACACTGTTCACAATTCTAAGTGGCAGAAGCC
Source organism: Chamaea fasciata (assembly GCF_029207755.1). NCBI lineage: Eukaryota > Metazoa > Chordata > Aves > Passeriformes > Sylviidae > Chamaea > Chamaea fasciata. The sequence goes on from NW_027094389.1 coordinate 67,822, forward strand.
CACTCCCGGGCACAGAGCTCTGTGCAGGAACAGTGGCTCTCTTCTGTGGGAAGCTATACTCACCGACTAAGTTCGTGATGTCAGGCTGTAGGAGACATTTGGCGCTCCAAGGCCAGTTAGGGTTCCAGCTTCTGGATGCTTGGATCTGGCAGAAGTCCTGTGCTGAACTTATTTTTATCAGTTAGCAGCGCACTCCGTGGCCGAGAGTTCTGTGCAGGAACGGTGGGTCTTTTCTGTGGAAAGCTAAACTCACCCCTCCAAGTTCCTGATGTCAGTTTGCAGGGGGTGCTTGGCAGTCTAAGGGCAGCTAGGGTTTCAGCTTCATGGCAGCTTGGTTGTGGGAGTAAGTACACTGTTCAGAATTCTAAGTGGCAGAAGCCCACTCCCGGGCACAGAGCCCTGTGCAGGAACAGTGGCTGTCTTCTGTGGGAAGCTATACTCACCGACTAAGTTCCTAATGTCAGGTTGTAGGAGACATTGGGCACTCGCAGGACAGTTAGGGTTCCAGCTTTTGGATGCTTGGATCTGGCAGAAGTCCTGTGCAGAACTTATTTTTTTCAGTTCGCAGCCCACTCCGTGGCCGAGAGTTCTGTGCAGGAACGGTGGGTCTTTTCTGTGGAAAGCTAAACTCACCCCTCCAAATTCCTGATGTCAGTTTGCAGGGGGTGTTTGGCAGTCTAAGGGCAGCTAGGGTTTCAGCTTCATGGCAGCTTGGTTGTGGGAGTAAGTACACTGTTCAGAATTCTAAGTGGCAGAAGCCCAGTCCCGGGCACAGAGCTCTGTGCAGGAACAGTGGCTCTCTTCTGTGGGAAGCTATACTCACCGACTAAGTTCGTGATGTCAGGCTGTAGGAGACATTTGGCGCTCCAAGGCCAGTTAGGGTTCCAGCTTCTGGATGCTTGGATCTGGCAGAAGTCCTGTGCTGAACTTATTTTTATCAGGTAGCAGCCCACTCCGTGGCCGAGAGTTCTGTGAAGGAACGGTGGGTCTTTTCTGTGGGAAGCTATACTCACCGACTACGTTCCTAATGTCAGGTTGTAGGAGACATTGGGCACTCCAAGGACAGTTAGGGTTCCAGCTTCTGACAGCTTTGTTGTGGGAGTAATGTGCACTGTTCAGAATTCTAAGTCGCAGAAGCCCACTCCGGGGCACAGAGCTCTGTGTAGGAACGGTGGGTCTTTTCTGTGGGATACTAAACTCACCCCAGCAGGTTCCTGATGTCAGGCTGTAGGAGCCATTTGGCGCTTCAAGGCCAGTAAGGGTTCCAGCTTCTGGATGCTTGGATCTGGCAGAAGTCCTGTGCTGAACTTATTTTTATCAGTTAGCAGCGCACTCCGTGGCCGAGAGTTCTGTGCAGGAACTGTGGGTCTTTTCTGTGGAAAGCTAAACTCACCCCTCCAAGTTCCTGATGTCAGTTTGCAGGGGGTGTTTTGCAGTCTAAGGGCAGCTAGGGTTTCAGCTTCATGGCAGCTTGGTTGTGGGAGTAAGTACACTGTTCAGAATTCTAAGTGGCAGAAGCCCACTCCGGGACACAGAGCTCTGTGCAGGAGCTGTGGGTCTCTTCTGTGGGAAGCTAAACTCACCCCCTGAAGTTCCTAATGTCAGGTTGTAGGAGACATTGGGCACTCGCAGGACAGTTAGGGTTCCAGCTTCTGGGAGCTTGGCTATGGGGGAAGTGCAGCAGTGTTCAGAATTCTAAGTGGCAGAAGCCCACTTCCGGGCACAGAACTCTGTGCAGGAACAGTGGCTCTCTTCTGTGGGAAGCTATACTCACCGACTAAGTTCCTAATGTCAGGTTTTAGGAGACATTGGGCACTCCAAGGACAGTTAGGGTTCCAGCTCCTGGATGCTTGGATTTGGCAGAAGTCCTGTGCTGAACTTATTTTTATCAGTTAGCAGCCCACTCCGTGGCCGAGAGTTCTGTGCAGGAACGGTGGGTCTTTTCTGTGGGAAGCTATACTTACCGACTAAGTTCCTAATGTCAGGTTGTAGGAGACATTGGGCACTCCAAGGACAGTTAGCGTTCCAACTTCTTACAGCTTGGTTCTGGGAGTAATGTGCACTGTTCAGAATTCTAAGTGGCAGAAGCCCCCTCCCGGGCACAGAGCTCTGTGCAGGAACTGTGGGTCTTTTCTGTGGGAAACTAAACTCCCCCCAGCAGGTTCCTGATGTCAGGCTGTAGGAGACATTTGGCACTCCAAGGCCAGTAAGGGTTCCAGCTTCTGGATGCTTGGATCTGGCAGAAGTCCTGTGCAGAACTTATTTTTATCAGTTAGCAGCCCACTCCGTGGCCGAGAGTTCTGTGCAGGAACTGTGGGTCTTTTCTGTGGGAAGCAAAACTCACCCCTCCAAGTTCATGATGTCAGTTTGCAGGGGGTGTTTGGCAGTCTAAGGGCAGCTAGGGTTTCAGCTTCATGGCAGCTTGGTTGTGGGAGTAAGTACACTGTTCAGAATTCTAAGTGGCAGAAGCCCACTCCCGGGCACAGAGCTCTGTGCAGGAACAGTGGCTCTCTTCTGTGGGAAGCTATACTCACCGACTAAGTTCCTAATGTCAGGTTGTAGGAGACATTGGGCACTCCAAGGACAGTTAGGGTTCCAGCTTCTGGGAGCTTGGATCTGGCAGGTATCCTGTGCTGAATTTATTTTTAGCAGGCAGTCGCCGTCTCTTGGTCAGAGGGCTCTGTGCAGGAAGCGTTGCTCCTTTTCTGTGGGAATCTGGATTCACTGCATCAGGTTCCTAATGTCAGGTTGTAGGAGACATTTGGCACTCCAAGGACAGTTAGGGTTCCAGCTTCTGACAGCTTAGTTCTGGGAGTAATGTGCACTGTTCAGAATTCTAAGTGGCAGAAGCCCACTTCGGGGCACAGAGCTCTGTGCAGGAACGGTGGATCTCTTCTGTGGGAAGTTAAAGTCACTCCTCCAAGTTCCTGATGTCGGTTTGCAGGAGGTGTTTGGCAGTCTAAGGGCAGCTAGGGTTTCAGCTTCATGGCAGCTTGGTTGTGGCAGTAAGTACACTGTTCAGAATTCTAAGTGGCAGAAGCCCAGTCCCGGGCACAGAGCTCTGTGCAGGAACAGTGGCTCTCTTCTGTGGGAAGCTATACTCACCGACTAAGTTCCTAATGTCAGGCTGTAGGAGACATTGGGCACTCCAAGGACAGTTAGGGTTCCAGCTTCTTGATGCTTGGATCTGGCAGAAGTCCTGTGCTGAACTTATTTTTATCAGTTAGCAGCCCACTCCGTGGCCGAGAGTTCTGTGCAGGAACGGTGGGTCTTTTCTGTGGAAAGCTAAACTCACCCCTCCAAGTTCCTGATGTCAGTTTGCAGGGGGTGTTTGGCAGTCTAAGGGCAGCTAGGGTTTCAGCTTCATGGCAGCTTGGTTGTGGGAGTAAGTACACTGTTCAGAATTCTAAGTGGCAGAAGCCCACTCCCGGGCACAGAGCTCTGTGCAGGAACAGTGGCTCTCTTCTGTGGGAAGCTATACTCACCGACTAAGTTCGTGATGTCAGGCTGTAGGAGACATTTGGCGCTCCAAGGCCAGTTAGGGTTCCAGCTTCTGGATGCTTGGATCTGGCAGAAGTCCTGTGCTGAACTTATTTTTATCAGGTAGCAGCCCACTCCGTGGCCGAGAGTTCTGTGAAGGAACGGTGGGTCTTTTCTGTGGGAAGCTATACTCACCGACTACATTCCTAATGTCAGGTTGTAGGAGACATTGGGAACTCCAAGGACAGTTAGGGTTCCAGCTTCTGACAGCTTGGTTCTGGGAGTAATGTGCACTGTTCAGAATTCTAAGTCGCAGAAGCCCACTCCGGGACACCGAGCTCTGTGCAGGAACTGTGGGTCTTTTCTCTGGGAAACTAAACTCACCCCAGCAGGTTCCTGATGTCAGGCTGTAGGAGACATTTGGCACTCCAAGGCCAGTAAGGGTTCCAGCTTCTGGATGCTTGGATCTGGCAGAAGTCCTGTGCAGAACTTATTTTTATCAGTTAGCAGCCCACTCCGTGGCCGAGAGTTCTGTGCAGGAACTGTGGGTCTTTTCTGTGGGAAGCAAAACTCACCCCTCCAAGTTCATGATGTCAGTTTGCAGGGGGTGTTTGGCAGTCTAAGGGCAGCTAGGGTTTCAGCTTCATGGCAGCTTGGTTGTGGGAGTAAGTACACTGTTCAGAATTCTAAGTGGCAGAAGCCCACTCCCGGGCACAGAGCTCTGTGCAGGAACAGTGGCTCTCTTCTGTGGGAAGCTATACTCACCGACTAAGTTCCTAATGTCAGGTTGTAGGAGACATTGGGCACTCCAAGGACAGTTAGGGTTCCAGCTTCTGGGAGCTTGGATCTGGCAGGTATCCTGTGCTGAATTTATTTTTAGCAGGCAGTCGCCGTCTCTTGGTCAGAGGGCTCTGTGCAGGAAGCGTTGCTCCTTTTCTGTGGGAATCTGGATTCACTGCATCAGGTTCCTAATGTCAGGTTGTAGGAGACATTTGGCACTCCAAGGACAGTTAGGGTTCCAGCTTCTGACAGCTTAGTTCTGGGAGTAATGTGCACTGTTCAGAATTCTAAGTGGCAGAAGCCCACTTCGGGGCACAGAGCTCTGTGCAGGAACGGTGGATCTCTTCTGTGGGAAGTTAAAGTCACTCCTCCAAGTTCCTGATGTCGGTTTGCAGGAGGTGTTTGGCAGTCTAAGGGCAGCTAGGGTTTCAGCTTCATGGCAGCTTGGTTGTGGCAGTAAGTACACTGTTCAGAATTCTAAGTGGCAGAAGCCCAGTCCCGGGCACAGAGCTCTGTGCAGGAACAGTGGCTCTCTTCTGTGGGAAGCTATACTCACCGACTAAGTTCCTAATGTCAGGCTGTAGGAGACATTGGGCACTCCAAGGACAGTTAGGGTTCCAGCTTCTTGATGCTTGGATCTGGCAGAAGTCCTGTGCTGAACTTATTTTTATCAGTTAGCAGCCCACTCCGTGGCCGAGAGTTCTGTGCAGGAACGGTGGGTCTTTTCTGTGGAAAGCTAAACTCACCCCTCCAAGTTCCTGATGTCAGTTTGCAGGGGGTGTTTGGCAGTCTAAGGGCAGCTAGGGTTTCAGCTTCATGGCAGCTTGGTTGTGGGAGTAAGTACACTGTTCAGAATTCTAAGTGGCAGAAGCCCACTCCCGGGCACAGAGCTCTGTGCAGGAACAGTGGCTCTCTTCTGTGGGAAGCTATACTCACCGACTAAGTTCGTGATGTCAGGCTGTAGGAGACATTTGGCGCTCCAAGGCCAGTTAGGGTTCCAGCTTCTGGATGCTTGGATCTGGCAGAAGTCCTGTGCTGAACTTATTTTTATCAGGTAGCAGCCCACTCCGTGGCCGAGAGTTCTGTGAAGGAACGGTGGGTCTTTTCTGTGGGAAGCTATACTCACCGACTACATTCCTAATGTCAGGTTGTAGGAGACATTGGGAACTCCAAGGACAGTTAGGGTTCCAGCTTCTGACAGCTTGGTTCTGGGAGTAATGTGCACTGTTCAGAATTCTAAGTCGCAGAAGCCCACTCCGGGACACCGAGCTCTGTGCAGGAACTGTGGGTCTTTTCTCTGGGAAACTAAACTCACCCCAGCAGGTTCCTGATGTCAGGCTGTAGGAGACATTTGGCACTCCAAGGCCAGTAAGGGTTCCAGCTTCTGGATGCTTGGATCTGGCAGAAGTCCTGTGCTGAACTTATTTTTATCAGTTAGCAGCGCACTCCGTGGCCGAGAGTTCTGTGCAGGAACGGTGGGTCTTTTCTGTGGAAAGCTAAACTCACCCCTCCAAGTTCCTGATGTCAGTTTGCAGGGGGTGTTTGGCAGTCTAAGGGCAGCTAGGGTTTCAGCTTCATGGCAGCTTGGTTGTGGGAGTGAGTACACTGTTCAGAATTCTAAGTGGCAGAAGCCCACTCCCGGGTACAGAGCTCTGTGCAGGAACAGTGGCTCTCTTCTGTGGGAAGCTATACTCACCGACTAAGTTCCTAATGTCAGGTTGTAGGAGACATTGGGCACTCGCAGGACAGTTAGGGTTCCAGCTTTTGGATGCTTGGATCTGGTAGAAGTCCTGTGCAGAACTTATTTTTTTCAGTTCGCAGCCCACTCCGTGGCCGAGAGTTCTGTGCAGGAACGGTGGGTCTTTTCTGTGGAAAGCTAAATTCACCCCTCCAAGTTCATGATGTCAGTTTGCAGGGGGTGTTTGGCAGTCTAAGGGCAGCTAGGGTTTCAGCTTCATGGCAGCTTGGTTGTGGGAGTAAGTACACTGTTCAGAATTCTAAGTGGCAGAAATCCACTCCCGGACACAGAGCTCTGTGCAGGAACTGTGGGTCTCTTCTGTGGGAAGCTAAACTCACCCCCTGAAGTTCCTAATGTCAGGTTGTAGGAGACATTGGGCACTCGCAGGACAGTTAGGGTTCCAGCTTCTGGGAGCTTGGCTATGGGAGAAGTGCAGCAGTGTTCAGAATTCTAAGTGGCAGAAGCCCACTTCCGGGCACAGAACTCTGTGCAGGAACAGTGGCTCTCTTCTGTGGGAAGCTATACTCACCCCCTAAGTTCCTAATGGCAGGTTTTAGGAGACATTGGGCACTCCAAGGACAGTTAGGGTTCCAGCTTCTGACAGCTTTGTTGTGGGAGTAATGTGCACTGTTCAGAATTCTAAGTGGCAGAAGCCCACTCCGGGGCACAGAGCTCTGTGTAGGAACGGTGGGTCTTTTCTGTGGGATACTAAACTCACCCCAGCAGGTTCCTGATGTCAGGCTGTAGGAGCCATTTGGCGCTTCAAGGCCAGTAAGGGTTCCAGCTTCTGGATGCTTGGATCTGGCAGAAGTCCTGTGCTGAACTTATTTTTATCAGTTAGCAGCGCACTCCGTGGCCGAGAGTTCTGTGCAGGAACTGTGGGTCTTTTCTGTGGAAAGCTAAACTCACCCCTCCAAGTTCCTGATGTCAGTTTGCAGGGGGTGTTTTGCAGTCTAAGGGCAGCTAGGGTTTCAGCTTCATGGCAGCTTGGTTGTGGGAGTAAGTACACTGTTCAGAATTCTAAGTGGCAGAAGCCCACTCCGGGGCACAGATCTCTGTGCAGGAACAGTGGCTCTCTTCTGTGGGAAGCTATACTCACCGACTAAGTTCCTAATGTCAGGTTGTAGGAGACACTGGGCACTCGCCGGACAGTTAGGATTCCAGCTTTTGGATGCTTGCATCTGGCAGAAGTCCTGTGCAGAACTTATTTTTTTCAGTTCACAGCCCAGTCCGTGGCCGAGAGTTCTGTGCAGGAACGGTGGGTCTTTTCTGTGGAAAGCTAAACTCACCCCTCCAAATTCCTGATGTCAGTTTGCAGGGGGTGTTTGGCAGTCTAAGGGCAGCTAGGGTTTCAGCTTCATGGCAGCTTGGTTGTGGGAGTAAGTACACTGTTCACAATTCTAAGTGGCAGAAGCCCAGTCCCGGGCACAGAGCTCTGTGCAGGAACAGTGGCTCTCTTCTGTGGGAAGCTATACTCACCGACTAAGTTCCTAATGTCAGGTTGTTGGAGACATTGGGCACTCCAAGGACAGTTAGGGTTCCAGCTTCTGACAGCTTGGTTCTGGGAGTAATGTGCACTGTTCAGAATTCTAAGTCGCAGAAGCCCACTCCCGGGCACAGAGCTCTGTGCAGGAACTGTGGGTCTCTTCTGTGGGAAACTAAACTCCCCCCAGCAGGTTCCTGATGTCAGGCTGTAGGAGACATTTGGCACTTCAAAGCCAGTAAGGGTTCCAGCTTCTGGATGCTTGGATCTGGCAGAAGTCCTGTGCTGAACTTATTTTTATCAGTTAGCAGCCCACTCCATGGCCGAGAGTTCTGTGCAGGAACTGTGGGTCTTTTCTGTGGGAAGCAAAACTCACCCCTCCAAGTTCCTGATGTCAGTTTGCAGGGGGTGTTTGGCAGTCTAAGGGCAGCTAGGGTTTCAGCTTCATGGCAGCTTGGTTGTGGGAGTAAGTACACTGTTCAGAATTCTAAGTGGCAGAAGCCCACTCCCGGGCACAGAGCTCTGTGCAGGAACAGTGGCTCTCTTCTGTGGGAAGCTAAACTCACCGACTAAGTTCGTGATGTCAGGCTGTAGGAGACATTTGGCGCTCCAAGGCCAGTTAGGGTTCCAGCTTCTGGATGCTTGGATCTGGCAGAAGTCCTGTGCTGAACTTATTTTTATCAGTTAGCAGCGCACTCCGTGGCCGAGAGTTCTGTGCAGGAACATTGGCTCTCTTCTGTGGGAAGCTAAACTCACCCCCCGAAGTTCCTGATGTCAGGTTGTAGGAGACATTGGGCACTCGCAGGACAGTTAGGGTTCCAGCTTCTGGGAGCTTGGCTATGGGAGAAGTGCAGCAGTGTTCAGAATTCTAAGTGGCAGAAGCCCACTCCCGGGCACAGAGCTCTGTGCAGGAACAGTGGCTCTCTTCTGTGGGAAGCTATACTCACCCCAGCAGGTTCCTGATGTCAGGCTGTAGGAGACATTTGGCGCTCCAAGGCCAGTAAGGGTTCCAGCTTCTGGATGCTTGGATCTGGCAGAAGTCCTGTGCTGAACTTATTTTTATCAGTTAGCAGCCCACTCCGTGGCCGAGAGTTCTGTGCAGGAACGGTGGGTCTTTTCTGTGGAAAGCTAAACTCACCCCTCCAAGTTCCTGATGTCAGTTTGCAGGGGGTGTTTGGCAGTCTAAGGGCAGCTAGGGTTTCAGCTTCATGGCAGCTTGGTTGTGGGGGTGAGTACACTGTTCAGAATTCTAAGTGGCAGAAGCCCACTCCCGGGTACAGAGCTCTGTGCAGGAACAGTGGCTCTCTTCTGTGGGAAGCTATGCTCACCGACTAAGTTCCTAATGTCAGGTTGTAGGAGACATTGGGCACTCGCAGGACAGTTAGGGTTCCAGCTTTTGGATGCTTGGATCTGGCAGAAGTCCTGTGCAGAACTTATTTTTTTCAGTTCGCAGCCCACTCCGTGGCCGAGAGTTCTGTGCAGGAACGGTGGGTCTTTTCTGTGGAAAGCTAAACTCACCCCTCCAAGTTCATGATGTCAGTTTGCAGGGGGTGTTTGGCAGTCTAAGGGCAGCTAGGGTTTCAGCTTCATGGCAGCTTGGTTGTGGGAGTAAGTACACTGTTCAGAATTCTAAGTGGCAGAAGCCCACTCCCGGGCACAGAGCTCTGTGCAGGAGCTGTGGGTCTCTTCTGTGGGAAGCTAAACTCACCCCCTGAAGTTCCTAATGTCAGGTTGTAGGAGACATTGGGCACTCGCAGGACAGTTAGGGTTCCAGCTTCTGGGAGCTTGGCTATGGGGGAAGTGCAGCAGTGTTCAGAATTCTAAGTGGCAGAAGCCCACTTCCGGGCACAGAACTCTGTGCCCAGTAAGGGTTCCAGCTTCTGGATGCTTGGATCTGGCAGAAGTCCTGTGCTGAACTTATTTTTATCAGTTAGCAGCGCACTCCGTGGCCGAGAGTTCTGTGCAGGAACGGTGGGTCTTTTCTGTGGGAAGCTATACTCACCGACTAAGTTCCTAATGTCAGGTTGTAGGAGACATTGGGCACTCCAAGGACAGTTAGGGTTCCAGCTTCTGACAGCTTTGTTGTGGGAGTAATGTGCACTGTTCAGAATTCTAAGTGGCAGAAGCCCACTCCGGGGCACAGAGCTCTGTGTAGGAACGGTGGGTCTTTTCTGTGGGATACTAAACTCACCCCAGCAGGTTCCTGATGTCAGGCTGTAGGAGACATTTGGCACTCCAAAGCCAGTAAGGGTTCTAGCTTCTGGATGCTTGGATCTGGCAGAAGTCCTGTGCTGAACTTATTTTTATCAGTTAGCAGCCCACTCCGTGGCCGAGAGTTCTGTGCAGGAACTGTGCGTCTTTTCTGTGGGAAGCAAAACTCACCCCTCCAAGTTCATGATGTCAGTTTGCAGGGGGTGTTTGGCAGTCTAAGGGCAGCTAGGGTTTCAGCTTCATGGCAGCTTGGTTGTGGGAGTAAGTACACTGTTCAGAATTCTAAGTGGCAGAAGCCCACTCCCGGGTACAGAGCTCTGTGCAGGAACAGTGGCTCTCTTCTGTGGGAAGCTAAACTCACCCCCTGAAGTTCCGAATGTCAGGTTGTAGGAGACATTGGGCACTCGCAGGACAGTTAGGGTTCCAGCTTCTGGGAGCTTGGCTATGGGAGAAGTGCAGCAGTGTTCAGAATTCTAAGTGGCAGAAGCCCACTTCCGGGCACAGAACTCTGTGCAGGAACAGTGGCTCTCTTCTGTGGGAAGCTATACTCACCGACTAAGTTCGTGATGTCAGGCTGTAGGAGACATTTGGCGCTCCAAGGCCAGTTAGGGTTCCAGCTTCTGGATGCTTGGATCTGGCAGAAGTCCTGTGCTGAACTTATTTTTATCAGGTAGCAGCCCACTCCGTGGCCGAGAGTTCTGTGAAGGAACGGTGGGTCTTTTCTGTGGGAAGCTATACTCACCGACTAAGTTCCTAATGTCAGGTTGTAGGAGACATTGGGCACTCCAAGGACAGTTAGGGTTCCAGCTTCTGACAGCTTGGTTCTGGGAGTAATGTGCACTGTTCAGAATTCTAAGTCGCAGAAGCCTACTCCGGGGCACAGAGCTCTGTGCAGGAACTGTGGGTCTCTTCCGTGGGAAGCTAAACTCACCCCCCGAAGTTCCTAATGTCAGGTCGTAGGAGACATTTGGCACTCACAGGACAGTTAGGGTTCCAGCTTCTGGGAGCTTGGATATGGGAGAAGTGCGGCAGTGTTCAGAATTCTAAGTGGCAGAAGCCCACTCCCGGGCACAGAGCTCTGTGCAGGATCGGGGGGTCTTTTCTGTGGAAACCTAAACTCACCCCTCCAAGTTCCTGATGTCAGTTTGCAGGGGGTGTTTGGCAGTCTAAGGGCAGCTAGGGTTTCAGCTTCATGGCAGCTTGGTTGTGGGAGTAAGTACACTGTTCAGAATTCTAAGTGGCAGAAGCCCACTCCCGGGCACAGAGCTCTGTGCAGGAACAGTGGCTCTCTTCTGTGGGAAGCTATACTCACCGACTAAGTTCCTAATGTCAGGTTGTAGGAGACATTGGGCACTCCAAGGACAGTTAGGGTTCCAGCTTCTGGGAGCTTGGATCTGGCAGGTATCCTGTGCTGAATTTATTTTTAGCAGGCAGTCGCCGTCTCTTGGTCAGAGGGCTCTGTGCAGGAAGCGTTGCTCCTTTTCTGTGGGAATCTGGATTCACTGCATCAGGTTCCTAATGTCAGGTTGTAGGAGACATTTGGCACTCCAAGGACAGTTAGGGTTCCAGCTTCTGACAGCTTAGTTCTGGGAGTAATGTGCACTGTTCAGAATTCTAAGTGGCAGAAGCCCACTCCCGGGCACAGAGCTCTGTGCAGGAACTGTGGGTCTTTTCTGTGGGAAACTAAACTCACCCCAGCAGGTTCCTGATGTCAGGCTGTAGGAGACATTTGCCACTCCAAGGACAGTAAGGGTTCCAGCTTCTGGATGCTTGGATCTGGCAGAAGTCCTGTGCTGAACTTATTTTTATCAGTTAGCAGCCCACTCCGTGGCCGAGAGTTCTGTGCAGGAACGGTGGGTGTTTTCTGTGGAAAGCTAAACTCACACCTCCAAGTTCCTGATGTCAGTTTGCAGGGGATGTTTGGCAGTCTAAGGGCAGCTAGGGTTTCAGCTTCATGGCAGCTTGGTTGTGGGAGTAAGTACACTGTTCAGAAGTCTAAGTGGCAGAAGCCCACTCCGGGGCACAGAGCTCTGTGCAGGAACAGTGGCTCTCTTCTGTGGGAAGCTAAACTCACCCCCCGAAGTTCCTAATGTCAGGTTGTAGGAGAAATTGGGCACTCGCAGGACAGTTAGGGTTCCAGCTTCTGGGAGCTTGGCTATGGGAGAAGTGCAGCAGTGTTCAGAATTCTAAGTGGCAGAAGCCTACTCCCGGGCACAGAGCTCTGTGCAGGAACGGTGGGTCTTTTCTGTGGGAAACTAAACTCACCCCAGCAGGTTCCTGATGTCAGGCTGTAGGAGACATTTGGCACTCCAAGGACAGTAAGGGTTCCAGCTTCTGGATGCTTGGATCTGGCAGAAGTCCTGTGCTGAACTTATTTTTATCAGTTAGCAGCCCACTCCGTGGCTGAGAGTTCTGTGCAGGAAAGGGGGGTCTTTTCTGTGGAAACCTAAACTCACCCCTCCAAGTTCCTGATGTCAGTTTGCAGGGGATGTTTGGCAGTCTAAGGGCAGCTAGGGTTTCAGCTTCATGGCAGCTTGGTTGTGGGAGTAAGTACACTGTTCAGAATTCTAAGTGGCAGAAGCCCACTCCCGGGCACAGAGCTGTGTGCAGGAACGGTGGGTCTCTTCTGTGGGAAGCTAAACTCACCCCCTAAGTTCCTAATGTCAGGTTGTAGGAGACATTTGGCACTCCCAGGACAGTTAGGTTTCCAGCTTCTTGGAGCTTGGCTATGGGAGAAGTGCAGCAGTGTTCAGAATTCTAAGTGGCAGAAGCCCACTCTGGGGCAGAGAGCTCTGTGCAGGAACGGTGGTCTTTTCTGTGGGAAACTAAACTCACCCCAGCAGGTTCCTGATGTCAGGCTGTAGGAGACATTTGGCACTCCAAGGACAGTTAGGGTTCCAGCTTCTGGATGCTTGGATCTGGCGAAAGTCCTGTGCTGAACTTATTTTTATCAGTTAGCAGCCCACTCCGTGGCCGAGAGTTCTGTGCAGGAACGGTGGGTCTTTTCTGTGGAAAGCTAAACTCACCCCCCGAAGTTCCTAATGTCAGGTCGTAGGAGACATTTGGCACTCGTAGCACAGTTAGGGTTCCAGCTTCTGGGAGCTTGGATATGGGAGAAGTGCGGCAGTGTTCAGAATTCTAAGTGGCAGAAGCCCACTCCCGGGCACAGAGCTCTGTGCAGGAACCGTGGGTCTTTTCTGTGGAAAGCTAAACTCACCCCTCCAAGTTCCTGATGTCAGTTTGCAGGGGGTGTTTGGCAGTCTAAGGGCAGCTAGGGTTTCAGCTTCATGGCAGCTTGGTTGTGGGAGGAAGTACACTGTTCAGAATTCTAAGTGGCAGAAGCCCACTCCGGGGCACAGAGCTCTGTGCAGGAACAGTGGCTCTCTTCTGTGGGAAGCTAAACTCACCCCCCGAAGTTCCTAATGTCAGGTTGTCGGAGACATTGGGCACTCCAAGGACAGTTAGGGTTCCAGCTTCTGACAGCTTGGTTCTGGGAGTAATGTGCACTGTTCAGAATTCTAAGTGGCAGAAGCCCACTTTGGGGCACAGAGCTCTGTGCAGGAACGGTGGGTCTTTTCTGTGGGAAGCTAAACTCACCCCAGCAGGTTCCTGATGTCAGGCTGTAGGAGACATTTGGCACTCCAAGGACAGTAAGGGTTCCAGCTTCTGGATGCTTGGATCTGGCAGAAGTCCTGTGCTGAACTTATTTTTATCAGTTAGCAGCCCACTCCGTGGCCGAGAATTCTGTGCAGGAACGGTGGGTCTTTTCTGTGGAAAGCTAAACTCACCCCTCCAATTTCCTGATGTCAGTTTGCAGGGGGTGTTTGGCAGTCTAAGGGCAGCTAGGGTTTCAGTTTCATGGCAGCTTGGTTGTGGGATTAAGTACACTGTTCAGAATTCTAAGTGGCAGAAGCCCACTTCCGGGCACAGAGCTCTGTGCAGGAACAGTGGCTCTCTTCTGTGGAAAGCTATACTCACCGACTAAGTTCCTAATGTCAGGTTGTAGGAGACATTGGGCACTCCAAGGACAGTTAGGGTTCCAGCTTCTGGGAGCTTGGATCTGGCAGATATCCTGTGCTGAATTTATTTTTAGCAGGCAGTCGCCCTCTCTTGGTCAGAGGGCTCTGTGCAGGAAGCGTTGCTCCTTTTCTGTGGGAATCTGGACTCACTGCATCAGGTTCCTAATGTCAGGTTGTAGGAGACATTTGGCACTCCAAGGACAGTTAGGTTTCCAGCTTCTTGGAGCTTGGCTATGGGAGAAGTGCAGCAGTGTTCAGAATTCTAAGTGGCAGAAGCCCACTCCGGGGCACAGAGCTCTGTGCAGGAACGGTGGGTCTTTTCTGTGGGAAACTAAACTCACCCCAGCAGGTTCCTGATGTCAGGCTGTAGGAGACATTTGGCACTCCAAGGACAGTAAGGGTTCCAGCTTCTGGATGCTTGGATCTGGCCGAAGTCCTGTGCTGAACTTATTTTTATCAGTTAGCAGCCCACTCCGTGGCAGAGAGTTCTGTGCAGGAACGGTGGGTCTTTTCTGTGGAAAGCTAAACTCACCCCTCCAAGTTCCTGATGTCAGTTTGCAGGGGATGTTTGGCAGTCTAAGGGCAGCTAGGGTTTCAGCTTCATGGCAGCTTGGTTGTGGGAGTAAGTACACTGTTCAGAATTCTAAGTGGCAGAAGCCCACTCCCGGGCACAGAGCTCTGTGCAGGAATGGTGGCTCTCTTCTGTGGGAAGCTATACTCACCGACTAAGTTCCTAATGTCAGGTTGTAGGAGACATTGGGCACTCCAAGGACAGTTAGGGTTCCAGCTTCTGACAGCTTAGTTCTGGGAGTAATGTGCACTGTTCAGAATTCTAAGTGGCAGAAGCCCACTCCCTGGCACAGAGCTCTGTGCAGGAACTGTGGGTCTTTTCTGTGGGAAACTAAACTCACCCCAGCAGGTTCCTGATGTCAGGCTGTAGGAGACATTTGGCACTCCAAGGACAGTAAGGGTTCCAGCTTCTGGATGCTTGGATCTGGCAGAAGTCCTGTGCTGAACTTATTTTTATCAGTTAGCAGCGCACTCCGTGGCCGAGAGTTCTGTGCAGGAACTGTGCGTCTTTTCTGTGGAAAGCTAAACTCACCCCTCCAAGTTCCTGATGTCAGTTTGCAGGGGGTGTTTGGCAGTCTAAGGGCAGCTAGGGTTTCAGCTTCATGGCAGCTTGGTTGTGGGAGTAAGTACACTGTTCAGAATTCTAAGTGGCAGAAGCCCACTCCGGGGCACAGAGCTCTGTGCAGGAACAGTGGCTCTCTTCTGTGGGAAGCTATACTCACCCCCCGAAGTTCCTAATGTCAGGTTGTAGGAGACATTGGGCACTCCAAGGACAGTTAGGGTTCCAGCTTCTGACAGCTTGGTTCTAGGAGTAATGTGCACTGTTCAGAATTCTAAGTGGCAGAAGCCCACTCCCGGGCACAGAGCTCTGTGCAGGAACGGTGGGTCTTTTCTGTGGGAAACTAAACTCACCCCAGCAGGTTCCTGATGTCAGGCTGTAGGAGACATTTGGCACTCCAAGGACAGTAAGGGTTCCAGCTTCTGGATGCTTGGATCTGGCAGAAGTTTCGTGCTGAACTTACTTTTAGCAGGCAGAAGCCCACTCCGGGGCAGGGAGTTCTTTGCAGCAGTGGTGGCTCTGTTCGGTGGGAAGCTAAACTGCCCGCACCAGGTTCCTCATGTCAGGTGGTAGGAGACATTTCGCACTCGAAGGATGCTTAGGGCTCCAGATTCTGGCAGCTTGGCCATGGGAGAAGTGCAGCAGTGTCCAGAATTTTAAGTGGCAGAAGCCTACTGCTGGGCTCAGAGCTCTGTGCAGGAACGGTGTCCCCTTTTCTGGGGAAACTAAACACACCCCCCTGGTTCAGATTGTCTGTTTTAAGGAGCCATTTGGCAGTCTAAGGGGAGCCAGGCTTCCAGGTACTGACAGCGTGCATCTGGGAGTAAGTGTGGTGTTCAGAATTCTAAGTGGCAGAAGCCTAGTCCGGGGCACAGAGCTCTCTGAAGGAAAGGTGGCTGTCATTCGTGGGAAGCTAAACTGTCCCCATCAGGGTCCTGATTTCAGTTCATAGGATAGATTTGGCACTCCATGGGCAGTAAGCGTTTCAGCTTCTGGCAGCTTGGATCTGGCAGATGTCCGGTGCTGAACTTAATTTTATCAGTTTGCAGCCCACTGCAGGGCAGAGAGTTCTGTGCAGGAACGGTGGCTCTCTTCTTTAGGAAGCTAAACTCACCCCTCTACGTTCCTAATGTCAGGTTGTAGGAGACATTTGGCCCTCCAAGGACAGTTAGAGTTCCAACTTCTGAAAGCTTGGATCTGGCAGATATCCTGTGCTGAATTTATATTTAGCAGGCAGAACCCCACTTCGGGGCCGAGAGTTCTGTGCAGAAACAGTGGCTCTCTTCTGTGGGAAACTAACCTCACCCCTCCAAGTCCTTCATTTCAGGTTGTAGGAGACATTTAGCCCTCCAAGGACAGTTAGGGTTCCAGCATCTGGCAGCTTGGATCTGGCAGATATCCTGTGCTGAACTTATTTTTAGTAGGCAGAAGCCCACTCTGGGGCTAGGAGTTCTGTTCAGCAGCTGTGGCTCTGTTCGGTGGGAAGCTAAACTGCCCGCACCAGGTTCCTCATGTCAGGTGGTAGGAGACATTTCGCACTCGAAGGACAGTTGGGGCTCCAGATTCTAGCAGCTTGGCCATGGGAGAAGTGCAGCAGTGTTCTGACTTTCAAGTGGCAGAAGCTTATTCCGGGGAACAGAGCTATTTGCAGGAACAGTGGATCTCTTTTGGGGGAAGCTGAATTCACTCCCTAAGTTCCTCATGTCAGGTGGTAGGAGACATTTGGCAGTCCAAGGACAGTAAGGGTTCCAGTTTCTGGCAGCTTGGATCTGGCAGAAGTTTCGTGCTGAACTTATTTTTAGGAGGCAGAAGCCCACCCAGGGGCAGAGGGCTTTGTGCAGGAACTGTCGCCCCTTTTCTGTGGGAGTCTAAACTGAGCCCATCAGGTTCCTGATGTCAGGTTGTAGGAGACATTTGGCACTCGCAGGATAGTAAGGGTTTCAGCTTCTGGGAGATTGGCTGTGGGAGAAATGCAGCAGTGTTCCGAATTGAAAGTGGCAGAAGCCCACTCCCGGGCACAGTGCTCTGTGCAGGAACAGTGGATCTCTTCTGTGGGAAGCTAAACTCACCCCTCCAAGTTCCTGATGTCAATTTGCAGGAGGTGTTTGGCAGTCTAAGGGCAGCCCGGGTTTCAGCTTCATGGCGGCTTGGTTGTGGGAGTAAGTACACTGTTCAGAATTCTAAGTGGCAGAAGCCCACTCCCGGGCACAGAGCGCTGTGCAGGAACAGTGGCTCTCTTCTGTGGGAAACTAAACTCACCCCCCGAAGTTCCTAATGTCAGGTTGTAGGAGACATTTTGCACTCCAAGGACAGTAAGCGTTTCAGCTTCTGGCAGCTTGGATCTGGCAGATATCCTATGCTGAACTTATTTTTAGCAGGCAGAAGCCCACTCCAGGGCAGAGAGTTCTGTGCAGCAACGGTGGGTCTTTTCTGTGAGAAACTAAACTCCCCCGATGAGGCTCCTGATTTCAGTTTATAGGATAGATTTGGCCCTCCAAGGACAGTAAGTGTTCCAGCATCTGGGAGCTTGGATCTGGCAGATGTCCTGTGCTGAACTTAATTTTATCAGTTCGCAGCCCACTCTGGGGCAGATAGTTCTGTGCAGGAAGTGTCACCCCTTTTGTGTGGGAATCTGGACTCACCTCATCAGGTTCCTGATGTCAGGTTGTTGGAGACATTTGGCCCTCCAAGGACAGTTAGGGTTCCAGCATCTGGCAGCTTGGATCTGGCAGATATCCTGTGCTGAACTTATTTTTAGTAGGCAGAAGCCCACTCTGGGGCTAGGAGTTCTGTTCAGCAGCTGTGGCTCTGTTCGGTGGGAAGCTAAACTGCCCGCACCAGGTTCCTCATGTCAGGTGGTAGGAGACATTTCGCACTCGAAGGACAGTTGGGGCTCCAGATTCTAGCAGCTTGGCCATGGGAGAAGTGCAGCAGTGTTCTGACTTTCAAGTGGCAGAAGCCCACTCCGGGGAACAGAGCTATTTGCAGGAACAGTGGATCTCTTTTGGGGGAAGCTGAATTCACTCCCTAAGTTCCTAATGTCAGGTTGTAGGAGACATTTGGCACTCCAAGGACAGTAAGGGTTCCAGTTTCTGGCAGCTTGGATCTGGCAGAAGTTTCGTGCTGAACTTATTTTTAGCAGGCAGAAGCCCACTCCGGGGCAGGGAGTTCTGTGCAGCAGCGGTGGCTCTGTTCGGTGGGAAGCTAAACTGCCCGCACCAGGTTCCTCATGTCAGGTGGTAGGAGACATTTGGCACTTGAAGGACAGTTGGGGCTCCCAATTCTAGCAGCTTGGCCATGGGACAAGTGCAGCAGTGTTCCGACTTTCAAGTTGCAGAAGCTCACTCCTTGGCTCAGAGCTCTGTGCAGGAACGTTGTCCCCTTTTCTGGGGATACTAAGCACACTCTCCTGGTTCAGATTTTCAGTTTTAAGGAGGCATTTGATCGTCTAATGGGAGCCACGGTTCCATCTACTGACAGCGTGGATCTGGGAGTAAGTGTGGTGTTCAGAATTCTAAGTGGCAGAAGCCCACTCCCGGGCACAGAGCTCTCTGAAGGAAAGGTGGCTGTCATTCGTGGGAACCTAAACTCTCCCCATCAGGCTCCTGATGTCAGTTCATAGGATAGATTTGGCACTCCAAGGACAGTAAGGGTTCCAGCTTCTGGGAGCTTGGATCTGGCAGATGTCCTGTGCTGAACTTAATTTTATCATTTAGCAGCCCACTCCGTGGCTGAGAGTTCTGTGCAGGAACGGTGGTTCTCTTCTGATGGAACATAAACTCACTTCTCGAAGTTCGTAATGTTCGGTTGTAGGAGACATTTGGCACTTGAAGGACAGTTAGGGTTCCAGCTTCTGGCAGCTTGGCTCTGGGAGAAGTGCAGGTATGTTTAGAATTGTAGATGGCATAAGTCCACTCCTGGGCATAGCGCTCTGTTCAAGATCGGTGGCCCTTTTCTGTGGCAAGCTGGACTCACCCGATCACATTCCTGATTTCAGTTTTTAGGAGGTGATTGGCACTCCACGGCCAGTCTGGGATTCTGCTTCTAGTAGCATGGGTCTTGGGACAATGCTGATGCATTCAGAATTCTATTTTCCAGAAGTCTAGTTCCATGTAGAATGCCTTAGACTTGACTGGATGTTCCTTTTGTGGGAGAGTTAAGTCACCCCCTTAGGGTCCTGATGTCTGTTTTTATAGTCCGTTGGTAGTATGTACCCTCCCTGCATCCTAGTTTCGGTTTATTGGGTTTGGGTGAAATATTCTTCTATTGCTAATTTTTGGAGGGAGACTTCTCCTCTGACCCTAAAAATCCTGCCTGCCCTAGATTGAAAAAAGTAACTCCCCTAATTTGAAAGCAGTTACATGTCGTTTTTATAAGATGTCCGTCAATCTGCTTGCAACATTGCTACAACCCTCATCTTTCTCCATCTAGATTCCAAAACATTACTCTGCCTGGATTTCATATAGGTGTTCACCCGGTTTCAAAGTATTAAACATGTACGTTTCAAAGTCTCCATTGCAAAATACGGGATGGGTTCTGGAATACCAGAATCACCCAGTTTCAACATGCCAAAACCATTCTATTTCATAATGTTAGAATGTTAAGTTATAACATCTCTAAGACAATTTCTAAATATCAATTTGCAAAGTATCATTTCTTTGATGTCTTCTATGGATGGGATTCCTAATCCCCAAAACTGCCATACTGTCAAAATGGGATCTGTGTGAAATATTTTGCCCTCTGAAAAGGTTTTACCTAATGACCATTAATCTATTTTCATCATACAGCTACATGTAGTAAAAAACAAGCAAATACTTGTAGTAGTTTTCTGCCTAGATGGATCTCAGAACTGGCATTTCCCAAACTAAGGATGGAGCAGATCTCTTCCCTGGATCATCCTGGAAAATTTGTTTAGTAGGCAAAGGGAATTTTTATAAATTACATTAATATGTTACTGTAATTTAGGGTGGACCAGCCACCGGCAGCAGGACTCCGGTTTGCTCCGGGCCGGTCAGGATTAGACATAAGTCACCTGGCAACCCCCCTGGCTCCTTAAGGGACACGTAGAAGACCTCAACAGAAACACAATTCAGTAAGGATTCCTAAGTAAATATTTCTGGTAATTGCTTACAGTCTGGGAAAAATTTCCTAAATAATTACAAACTTAGGACTTCTGGGAAGGAATTCTGGGGATAGAACTTCCATCTCGGCCACCGGCCACAAGAAGAACAGTTCTCTCCCACAGAACGGAAGCCTAGCACCCCAGCGTTTCACAGGCAGACGAAGGGTCACGCAGGGGAACGAACAATCTGCGGGACCTTTCTCGACCTCATCCCACAATGCCCCCTGTCTTCAGAGGGTTTCCTGGGCACACCCCTGTGGGGAGGTGCTAGTTCAGAGGGGCCTAGCTGTCTCTGCTTTTTAAGGGCTTGAATTTTAGGGAACACTCCCCTTTTTTCTCCTCCCTGGAGAGACTTAAACTGAAGGAAACTCCTCTTTTCCAAAAATTTTAGGAGATTAAGTTAAGGGGCACAAGCCATTTATTTTCCACGTCACAGTTTAAGCAGAGGTAACTGCCCATATGCTAATTTTAAATTGAAGGAACCCGTGCCTTTTTCAGCATTTTAAGGATTTAAAATTGGACTTCAGTTGCACTCGAACGGGTACCCCGGTAACACCTATCTCAGACGGGAGCAATCCAGGCGTATATATAAGCTTAACACCACCTGGGAGTTTATTCTTTTTCTCCTTTGTAATTAATACATTGATATACTTACTTAGAGGTGCTAATGAGCCTTACACCATTCATAATCTTACTGTTCTTTGTCATCCTACTTAGTCACTTGTGGAATACTAATTGCAGTCACCCAGGAATAATTACCCCCGTCAACAGCAAATTACCCAAATTACTATCTTGCTATGTTACTAAAACGCTAAGTTTTATTTTTGCCCTCTAGCCTGAAGTCATTACAGCCAAAACAGAAAAATAGCATTATTACCCCAAGGAGTTTTTTTCTCTATCGAGCCCTGTACTTACCTTGCATTTGAGTCAGAGGAGCCAAACAGCTGCAGCTCCTTCGAGAGCTTTTATACCCCGTGGGAGTTGCCTCCTCCCTTTTCCCGGGCATTCTGGGAACGAGGGGCGGGCCCAATCAGGGGTATATTAACCCCAGCTTTTGCCAAGGGGCTTCATTCCCTCCTGGGAATCAGCCAGGGTAAGAGCTCTCCTCTCATTTCAGCGAAGAGGCTCTATTAGCTTATTTTTGTTAGGTGTTTTTGGGCACCTACAAATAACAGGAGCTTTGAGGACACTACAAAGAAGATGCTATCAAATACAGGGAGTATTTAAGTTCAGGGGTTTTGTTTGCACATTCAGGGGAGGAAAGGCGCTTTTGTAATTTCTGGGTTTGTTCTCATTTTCTTTTAGGAGGAGCAGTACTCCTGAAGTTATAGGTCACATCCAGCACGATCTTCCAGATTCTTTCAGAAGATTTGTCACCTCAAAAGGGCCACTGTACACGTCAGAGGCAACGACCGAGATCCAGGCTTCCGATCGGTAAGGCGAGGACTACGTTCAGGGTACCCGGTTGAGAGTTAGCAGGTTTTGAAGGCAGCAAAATGAGGAACGACCTGCATTTGAGGGCCTCCCCCAAGGCTTTTTTGCAAGTAATAGCAGCTGCATTTATGCGTCTTATAGCACAGAAGAGCACCTAAGATACGTAAATGTGAGCACCTAAGTTTTGCTCACAGACCTGCCCTACAGTTTTGCCCCCTGCTAACTCAGGTACCGGACATTGTAACAGCCCTAGGCTTAGATGCGGGACGAAGCCACAGACTCGAGGTCCCGGGCACGCTTAGGCGAGGGCGAGCGGCCGCCCCCTCGGGATTCGGCGCACGCGCCGCTAAATTCGTGCATCGATTTTCATTTTTCTTTTTCATAGCTAAGAGGCTAATCGGCGATCGGAGGGCCTTCTGAGACAGACTTATTTCCAGTCCAACGTGGATTCACCTTACCGGTCATCTCAAAGATAAGTCAGGGGCCACGGCCTCGAGATAGGACGACAGGGGTGTCAGAAATTTATGGGTCCGGTTTAACAGCTACCAGAGGGGCAGGGGTGTCCCTTAAGGGGCCACTTAGGACAGCCGAAGGGAACGGCTATACTTCAATAGCAACTACGGGGCACGCAAGGCAGAACGGTCCCCGTCCGCATCGTGCGGTCCGGCGCGCAGCGTCGTCCAGCCCCACTCAGCGATCCCGTTAGCTGTCAAGGGGAAGCCTTAATTTTGATCCCAATGCTGTGGTGCAGGGCAGTCCAGTCCTGGTGCATGTCCTGTCAGTTGTCTGTTGTGCACTCTGTGTCTTTTGAGTGTCTTGTATTTCATGTCATTTTCTCTGGCTTTTCAAGGGGCCATCAAAATCCCGGCATCATTTTTAGCATCTCCGGTCCCTCAGTTCCTCGGCCAGGCGCCGATACCATCAAACCATCGACTCGGGAGCTCAGGCCAGCATGGGAATCGTATTTATTTTCAGAAGCATCCAGTTTACTGTCTTTTCAGGTCTTGTTCTGAGCTGTACTGACAGCCAAGCACCACCACGATCCATTCCGGTGGATTAGGACTTGTAAGGATGCAAAGCTAGGGAGAGGATTCTGACCGGAGCATTCTCGAGCGTCCATCTTTGCGGTTCTTGGGATAAGTCATCCCCTTAGCATCTTTTTTCCTGCAGGTTTCTCTGAGCCCGGTCAGCTCTCGTTTCAGCTTACCTCGATCATCTCCTCCCGAGTTCTCTCGGTCCTCAGGGTCATTCCTCTCTTCGAGATTTTTTCTTTCCCTGTCGCGTCCCTTTGTTTGTTGTGTCTTGTGTCACGGGTGTGGGTGTGTATTTGGCCCAGCGCTGCTCTGCCCTGCCCTGTAGCACAGCTGGGTGTAGGGGTAATAGGACAAATTTGAAGTGCAGGGTGCATTGGCTTCTAGGTGTGATCTGTAGACTGACCAAGATGTGTGGAGCTGTCAAGTTATCCTGCAGCCCTTTGACTTTTGTCCTAACTTTCTTTCAGATGCAGACTGATTAAACCTGTGGCAGAGCAGCCCCTATCGGTGGAGTCGGTTCTCCCGAGAAGGTCAGTCCGAGTCGGTCTTTGCAGGGGAGGGGTAAATGGTGGCTCTGTTACAGCCCTGACCTTTGTCTTTGTTTTTAGGAGCTAATGCAGGATATTGGCAGTCCAGAAGAAGCGGGCAAGGTGAGCATGGACCGGTGAACAGAAGCAGTTGTTATTTCTCCGGTGTCAATTTCTGGTGCAACTCTCACCATCCACTGTTGGGTTTTTTTTTTTTTTTCAGGTGGTCTGGTTTTGAGATGTCCTGTTTGTGGATTCCAGCGGCCAGGTAGGTGTCAGCTTATGTCAGTTGCAGTTTGTCTTTGCAGGGGCAGTGTAATTGGTGCCCTTGTTACTGCCTGTTTCTTTGTCTCTATTTTTAGGAGGTAAAGCAGGATGTTGGCGGTGAAGGTGAAGCGTGCAAGGTGAGCATTGATCTGCGGACAGAACCGGTTGCTGTTGCTCAGGTCTCAGTTTCTGGTGAAAATCTAATATCTGCTGTTTGTTTTCTTATTTTTAGCTGGCCCGCTTGTGAAATGTCCCGGTCGTGGGTACCAGCAGCCAAGAGGGTGTGTGCTTAAGTCAGTCCCAGTTTGCCTTTGCTGGGGCAGTGTAAATGATGACTGTGTTACAGCGTTGTTTTTTGTCTTTTTTTTTAGGAGGTAAAGAGGGATATTGGCAGTCCAGGTGAAGCGGCCCAGGTGAGCATTGTCCGGTGGATGGAAGCAGCTGTTATCACTCAGGTCTCAATATCTGGTGCAACTCCAAGGTTGTATTTTTGTCTGTTTTAGGCAGTCTGCTGTCATTATGCTGAAGTCCCTTCTCCAATGTGGTGATGGACCGGGTCCCTCTCTTTGGAGCCCTTCAGAAGCATTACAGGACTGTGTGATCAAGCCTCGATTTCTCCGTTTGAAGCTGCTTTCCAGGTAGTCTTTGATAACGGCTGAGGAGTCGGGGAGGCAGGGAGGAGAGGAGGAGCGAGGGTCCTCTCAAGTATCAGCAATGTCAAATCCCTTGTCTGCTCTTAATCCAGACCTACGCCCTGACGATGCCATCACCCTCCAAGCACGGCCGAGGCAGCGGGCCCGAGCACCCGGGCGTTCTCAAGAGGCGGTGTGTAGCAGAATTGTTGGGTTTTGGGCGATGCGGTGCTAAGACCACACAGTGATGTTTGCTTTTCTTTATTGCAGCTGACTAAGAGAGAGCAACCTGGTGTTAGCAGGAATTTCCCTGAGGGAGAGGCGGCCTTCCTTTTCACCTGCCAGGATTCTGCATCTCCAGATGTCTGAGAGATAAGTGGAGGGCTCCGAGCCACGGAGGGGATGAAAGCGGGGGGCCGGGTTGGCTTTCCACCGGGCGGGGGTTTGGAGACGGGGCCATCCAAGAAGCGGCCCCTTAGGCTTCCTACAGGGAAAGTCTCCCTTTTGATCTCACCACTGAGGTGTGCAGGGCAGAGCAGTCCCGGTGCTTGTCGTGTCCCCCGTTTGTTGCGCACTCTTTGTTTCATGTCTTTTGCCTTAGCCCTTCAAGGGGCCTACCAAAAACCCTGGCATCCCTCTTAGCCTCTTAGGACTCTCAGTTCCTCGGCCAGGTGCCGATGCCCTCGGACCATTGACTCGGGAGCTCGGGCAGGCATGGGCATCATATCTCTCTTCAGAAGCATCCAGTCTAATGTCTTTCTAGGTCTTGTTCTGAGCTGTACTGACAGCCGAGCACCACCAGCATCCATTCCGGTGGATTAGGACTTGTAAGAATGCAAAGCTAGGTAGCAGAGTGTGACCGGAGCATTCTCGAGCGTCAATCTTTGCGGTTCTTGGGATAATTCATCCCCTTAGCATCTTTTTTCCTGCAGGTTTCTCTGAGCCCGGTCAGCTCTCCTTTCAGCTTACCTCGGTCATCTGCTCCCGAGTTCTCTCGGTCCTCAGGGTCATTCCTCTCATCGAGAGTTTTCTTTCCCTGTCGCGTCCCTTTGTTTGTTGCGTCTTGTGTCACGGGTGTGGGTGTGTATTTGGCCCGGAGCTGCTCTGCCCTGCAGCACAGCTGGGTGTAGGGGTAATAGGACAAATTTGAAATGCAGGGTGCATTGGCTTCTAGGTGGGATCTGTAGATTGACCCAAGATGTCTGGAGCTGTCAAGTTATCCTGCAGCCCTTTGACTCTTGTCCTAACTTTCTTTCAGATGCAGATGGATTAACCCTGTGGCAGAGCAGCCCCTGTGGGTGTCATCGGTTCCCCTGAGAAGGTCAGTCCCTGTCGGTCTTTGCAGGGGAGGTGTAAATGGTGGCTCTGATACAGCCCTGACCTTTGTCTTTGTTTTTAGGAGCTTATGCAGGATATTGGCAGTCCAGGAGAAGCGCGCCAGGTGAGCATCGACCGGCGGACAGAAGCAGTTGTTATTGCTCCCGTCTGAATTTCTGGCTCAAGTCTAACCATCCACTGTTGATTTTTGTTTTATTTCAGGTGGTCTGCTTGTGAGGTTGTCGTGGCTCAGGCTGGCAGCGGCCAGGTGGGTGTGAGTTTAAGTCAGTCCCAGTTTGGTTTTGCCGGGGGGGTGTACATTGTGAGTATGTTACAGCCTTGTTTTTTGTTTTTATTTTTAGGAGGTAAAGCGGGATCTTGGCAGTCCAGGACCAGCTGCCTAGGTGAGCATTGACTGGTGGATGGAAGTGGCTGTAATCGCTCAGGTCTCAATTTCTGGTGCATCTCTAAGCTTCTATTATTGTGTTTTAGGTGGTCCACTCTTCTTCTGCTGAAGTACCCTCTGCCATGAGATCATGAACTTGGGCACCTTTTTTTGTGAGCCGTTCAGAAGCATTACAGGGCTGTGTGATCAAGCCTCAATTTCTCTGTTTGAAGCTGCTTTCCAGGTAGTCTTTGATAACAGCTGAGGAGTTGGGGAGGCAGGGAGGAGAGAGGGTCCTGTCAAGTTTCAGCACTGTCAAATCCCTTGTGTGTTCTTAATCCAGACCTACCCCAGGACGATGGCATGACTCTCCAAGCACGGCTGAGGCAGCGGGCTTGAGGGCCTGGGTGTTCTCAAGAGATGGTGAGTAGCAGAATTGTTGGGGTTTGGGCGCTGTGCTGCTAAGATCACACAGTGATGTTTGCTTTTCTTTATTGCAGCTGACTAAGAGAGAGCAGCCTGGTGTTACCAGGAATTTCCCTGAGGGAGAGCCAGCCTTCCTTTTCACCTGCCTGGACTCTGCATCTTCAGATGTCTGAGAGATAAGTGGAGGGCTCCGAGCCACGGAGGGGACGAAAGTGGGGGGCCGGGTCGGCTTTCAACCGGGAGTGGTTTTTCAGTTGGGTTTGGAGCTGGGGTTGTCCAGGAAGCGGCCCCTTAGGCTTCCTACAGGGAAAGTCTCCCTTTTGATCTCACCACTGAGGTGTGCAGGGCAGAGCAGTCCCGGTGCTTGTCGTGTCCCTCGTTTGTTGCGCACTCTTTGTTTCATGTCTTTTGCCTTAGCCCTTCAAGGGGCCTACCAAAAACCCTGGCATCCCTCTTAGCCTCTTAGGACTCTCAGTTCCTCGGCCAGGTGCCGATGCCCTCGGACCATCGACTCGGGAGCTCGGGCAGGCATGGGCATCGTATCTCTCTTCAGAAGCATCCAGTCCAATGTCTTTCCAGGTCTTGTTCTGAGCTGTACTGACAGCCGAGCACCACCAGCATCCATTCCGGTGGATTAGGACTTGTAAGAATGCAAAGCTAGGTAGCAGAGTGTGACCGGAGCATTCTCGAGCGTCCATCTTTGCGGTTCTTGGGATAATTCATCCCCTTAGCATCTTTTTTCCTGCAGGTTTCTCTGAGCCCGGTCAGCTCTCCTTTCAGCTTACCTCGGTCATCTGCTCCCGAGTTCTCTCGGTCCTCAGGGTCATTCCTCTCATCGAGAGTTTTCTTTCCCTGTCGCGTCCCTTTGTTTGTTGCGTCTTGTGTCACGGGTGTGGGTGTGTATTTGGCCCGGAGCTGCTCTGCCCTGCAGCACAGCTGGGTGTAGGGGTAATAGGACAAATTTGAAATGCAGGGTGCATTGGCTTCTAGGTGGGATCTGTAGATTGACCCAAGATGTCTGGAGCTGTCAAGTTATCCTGCAGCCCTTTGACTCTTGTCCTAACTTTCTTTCAGATGCAGATGGATTAACCCTGTGGCAGAGCAGCCCCTGTGGGTGTCATCGGTTCCCCCGAGAAGGTCAGTCCCTGTCGGTCTTTGCAGGGGAGGTGTAAATGGTGGCTCTGATACAGCCCTGACTTTTGTTTTTGTTTTTAGGAGCTTATGCAGGATATTGGCAGTCCAGGAGAAGCGCGCCAGGTGAGCATTCACTGGTGGACAGCAGCTGTTGTTGTTGCTCCGCTCTCCATTTCTGGCTCAAGTCTAACCATCCACTGTTGATTTTTGTTTTATTTCAGGTGGTCTGCTTGTGAGGTTGTCGTGGCTCAGGCTGGCAGCGGCCAGGTGGGTGTGAGTTTAAGTCAGTCCCAGTTTGGTTTTGCCAGGGGGATGTACATTGTGACTCTGCTACAGCCTTGTTTTTTGTTTTTATTTTTAGGAGGTAAAGCGGGAGCTTGGCAGTCCAGGATCAGCTGCCTAGGTGAGCATTGACTGGTGGATGGAAGCTGCTGTCATTGCTCAGGTCTCAATTTCTGGTGTAACTCTAACATTCACTGTTTAATTTACTTTCATTTTAGGTGGTCCACTTGCAAGATTTCCTGGTCCTGGATGCCAGTGACTTGGTGGGTATCAGCTTGAGCTTTATGTATTACTGAGTTCTGTTAGATTGTGGTGATTGTGTTTTCTCAGTGACTCAGCCTGCTGTTTTCTTTGTGTCTTTGCAGGTGCTGCTACTGTCCTACACATGCCAAGGATTAGGGGCAAGCGGGTAAGTTGGCTTTTAGGCATTAGGGGTGATCCATAGGCATGGGGTGTGTAGCAGCATGCTAAATGTGTACCTTTTCCTTTTGCAGGTACCCTCTGGGTAGACTGTGGAGCCAAATCAGTATCTGAGGTGAGTTGGGGCAGAGGTGCTTGGAAAGCCTGGGGATTAGTTTCCTGTCACACAATTTTCACAGTTTGTACTTTGTTGTCTTAGGTATTGAGAGGAGGTGCAGAGCCTAAGTTTGGATACGGCAGCGCCGAAGTCCTTGGAGGATGGATTTTGTCCGCTCGTCTTCCAAAAGATAAGTGTTGGGGCTTGTGTTTGGGTGCAGGGGAAAAAACTTTGGAAGTGGGAGGCAATTTCACATTAGCTTAGAAGAGAGGGCCCTAGTGGGATGGGTCCCTCTGAAGTAATGGGAGAGGGTTTCCACTCGGTCTCGCCGGAGCATTTGCCGGGCAGGGCAGTTCAGCATTCTAGTGTGTTTTGCGTCGTCAGCAGTCTTTGAGTCTCGGCGGCCTAGCGGATGTTTTCACCCGACGAGGTTGCCTTTCATCTGGAGGCATCGCCACGGTCACCCGGCAGTCATCGCTTTCTTCACTCGGCTTCCCGAGCTTCTGGAGCGTCCTCTTAACAGCTTAGGCACTTAGTCTAGTGAGCAGTTTTGTTTGTATTGACTTGGAACTGACTATGTTTGTCTTGGAAGTGACTATGTTTGTTTTGTATTGCAAGTGACTATGTTTGTATTGCATTGCCAGTGACTCTGTATTGTATTGCATTGCCAGTGACTCTGTATTGTATTGCATTGCCAGTGACTCTGTATTGTATTGCATTGCCAGTGACTCTGTATTGTATTGCCAGTGACTCTGTTTGTATTGTATTGCCTGTGACTCTGTTTGTATTGTATTGCCTGTGACTCTGTTTGTATTGTATTGCCTGTGACTCTGTTTGTATTGTATTGCCTGTGACTCTGTTTGTATTGCACTGCCAGTGACTCTGTTTGTATTGCAAGTGACTCTGTATTGTATTGCATTGCCAGTGACTCTGTATTGTATTGCATTGCCAGTGACTCTGTATTGTCTTGCATGTGACTGTGTTTGTATTGTCTTGCATGTGACTGTGTTTGTATTGTATTGCAAGTGACTCTGTTTGTATTGTATTGCAAGTGACTCTGTTTGTATTGCACTGCCAGTGACTCTGTTTGTATTGCAAGTGACTCTGTTTGTATTGTATTGCAAGTGACTCTGTTTGTATTGTATTGCAAGTGACTCTGTATTGTATTGCATTGCCAGTGACTCTGTATTGTATTGCAAGTGACTGTGTTTGTATTGTATTGCAAGTGACTGTGTTTGTATTGTATTGCAAGTGACTGTGTTTGTATTGTATTGCAAGTGACTCTGTATTGTATTGCATTGCAAGTGACTCTGTATTGTATTGCATTGCAAGTGACTCTGTATTGTATTGCATTGCAAGTGACTCTGTATTGTATTGTATTGCAAGTGACTCTGTATTGTATTGTATTGCAAGTGACTCTGTATTGTATTGTATTGCAAGTGACTCTGTATTGTATTGTATTGCAAGTGACTCTGTATTGTATTGTATTGCCAGTGACTCTGTATTGTATTGTATTGCCAGTGACTCTGTTTGTATTGCAAGTGACTCTGTTTGCATTGCACTGCCAGTGACTCTGTTTGCGTTGCAAGTGACTGTTTGTATTGCACTCTAAGTCACTGTCCTTGTATTGCACTCAAAGTCACTGTGCTTGTATTGTATTGAAAGTGACTGTGTTTGTATTGCACTCTAAGTCATGATGTTGCTGTATCCTACTGTATGACTTATGCTTGAGCTGCCCTGCCCTGGCACAGTCACAGTTAGGTAGAAGAGTTGTAGGGCTTTGCAGTTCATCTTTTTTCTGTGGAGTTTTGGGTAGAGAAGGTATGGGCCCTGAGGGGGGATGATGCCTAGCTGTCAGGTAACCACTTGTTGACCACCTGTCATTGTCTTGCAGGTCTCTGGGCAGGATTAGTCTCTCTGTGGTTGCTGATGCTACGGAGTCTCCTGGAATCTACTGGGTAAGCTGAAGAGTGACTGTGTATGTCTGAGAGTTGTCTGTCTGCTTGGGTTTGCCTGTGCGAGTGTGTGTGCTGACTGGTTCTAACCTTGTGTGTGTGACTTTTGCCTTCCAGGTTTTTCAACACATTTTAAACTTAGAATAAAAAATCCCCAGCCGGGGGGGTTTTTTTTTTTTTCCCCCCGGCTGGGTTTTTTTTTCCTCGGTCCCGGCCGGTCTGCGAGGCGATGTTCATCGCCAAAGTTTGGGCGCCGACGGCCTAGGGACCGGGGTTTTCGTCAGGCAGGCTGATTTTTTCAGGGCTCCCGGGAACCACGTTCCCGAGGAGCGGTGCGAGTGTGTGCTGATGGTAGGGGATTGAGAGGTGAGAGAGGGTGGGTTTGTGTGCATGTTGACTGGTTCTAACCTTGTGTGTGTGACTTTTGCCTTCCAGGTTTTTCAACACATTTTAAACTTAGAATAAAAAATCCCCAGCCGGGGGGGTTTTTTTTTTTTTCCCCCCGGCTGGGTTTTTTTTTCCTCGGTCCCGGCCGGTCTGCGAGGCGACGTTCATCGCCAAAGTTTGGGTGCCGACGGCCTAGGGACCGGGGTTTTCGTCAGGCAGGCTGATTTTTTCAGGGCTCCCGGGAACCACGTTCCCGAGGAGCGTTGCGAGTGTGTGCTGACTGTAGGGGATTGAGAGGCGAGAGAGGGTGCACGGTGCGCATGCTGAAGGAGGTGTGTGCGGTGGACGATTGTTATGTTTTATGTGTGCTGCTTTTGTTTTGGGTTTCCTGTAACAATAAAACAAGATATAATGAGTGTTTCAGATTTTGAAAAATGGTTCTATTGTGTTAATAGTCATTTGGCTTGTATTGCCTTGTATTGTTCTGTATTGGCATTTGCTGCTGTATTTCAATGTATTGCTCTGTATGTAAATTGTAATTTTATAGGTGTGCCTATGGACTGTATCTGTATTTGCATTTGTATCTGTTGTTTCTGTATGTTTACTAAAGTGTAAAGAAACCCATTCATGCAATAAAAGCTGAATATACCCTAATAAAGATGCCCCCCTGCCCCCCCAATAAAGATACCCCGTGCCCCCCTCTCCCCCATTTGGCTCCTGTGTTTATTTGGTGTCAGAGTCATTTATTCTATTTCCTACCTCAAGGTAAGTCTATTTTCCTCTCTACACCTTCATGCTATTTCCTTTTCTGTCTAATTCTGCTTCTTTCTCTCTTAACTCTTAATTTTTCTCTGTTATTCTATTTCTAGATGTTTTTCTGTTTCTCTTTCTCTTTAACTCTCTTTTTCTGTCTGTTTTGCTTTCAGTCTGTTTCAGTCTGTCTTTTGCTTTCACTCTAACTGTTTCACTCTTTCTCTCTCATGCTGTTTCTCTGTTTTTCTCTTTTGATTTCTATTTTTCTCTAACCCTGTTTCTCTGTATGTCTTTGTGTCTATTTCACTCTCTATTTCACTTCCTTTCTATTTCTCTCTGTCTATTTCTCTCTGGCTCTGTCTATTTCTCTCTCTTTGTCTGTTTCTCTGTGTTTTTCTCTGTTTCTTTCTATTTCTCTGTCTTTGTCTATTTCTCTATTTCTCTCTGTCTTTGTCTTTTTCTGTCTTAGACAAAGACAGAGAGAAATAGACAATTTCTCTCTTTGTGTTTTTCTCTTTCTCTATTTCTCTCTGTTTGTCATTTTCTCTCCATCTCTATTTCTCTCTGTCTTTGTCTTTTTGTCTGTCTGTATTTCTCTCTTTGTCTATTTCTCTCTGTCTCTGTCATTTTCTCTCTGTCTCTATTTCTCTGTCTTTGTCTATTTCTCTCTGTCTCTATTTCTCTCTGTCTCTGTCATTTTCTCTGTCTCTATTTCTCTCTGTCTCTGTCATTTTCTCTCTGTCTCTATTTCTCTGTCTTTGTCTATTTCTCTGTCTTTGTCTATTTCTCTGTCTTTGTCTATTTGTCTCTGTCATTTTCTCTGTCTCTATTTCTCTGTCTTTGTCTATTTTTCTCTGTCTCTATTTCTCTGTCTCTATTTCTCTGTCTTTGTCTATTTCTCTCTGTCTCTATTTCTCTCTGTCTCTGTCATTTTCTCTCTGTCTCTATTTCTCTCTGTCTTTGTCTATTTCTCTCTGTCTCTATTTCTCTGTCTTTGTCTATTTCTCTCTGTCTCTGTCTCTATTTCTCTGTCTTTGTCTATTTCTCTCTGTCTCTGTCTCTATTTCTCTCTGTCTTTGTCTTTTTCTCTCTCTGTCTTTGTCTATTTCTCTCTGTCTCTATTTCTCTCTGTCTCTATTTCTCTCTGTCTCTATTTCTCTCTGTCTC